>NW_020538040.1:143319772-143477272 GCF_003426905.1 Ctenocephalides felis
TTTTTTTCAAAACATCTTTATTATTCCATACGTTTGTTCGACGTAAAATTTACGTCATCTTCAGTGGTTCTACAATTAAAAAACAAAAAGGAAACGTTACAATTTGAATATACATAAGCAATAGTAAAAAGAAAAGTTTTTAACTAAAGAGAATTGCAAAAAACATTACTTACTTGAATTATTTATATTATCACTAACACATATTAATTTAACTTGTAAAAATTATTAATTATAGACAAGCACTAACTGTCAGTAATTTCTTTTTTTAATAAAAAGAATAAAAGATAAAAGTGATTACTAAATAAAATATTATACGTAATACACTTGTATCCGAGGCACAGTGCCAAACAGAATAATATGTTTGTAAGTGTTTGAGATGTGAAGTCAAAATTTTAAAAAAAAAACAAACACATGTGCTGGTTTTGAACGAACGTCTTGGCGCGCTAAGCAAGTGTGCGTAATAGTTGTGTGCAACCGTGGTGTTAGGTATTCGATATGAGTTGGGAGACATTATTTAGAACAAATTGGTAATTTTCGCAAATGAAGCTAGTGTCTGTGCGTTTATTTAAACAATTATTTCTGTTCAAGAAAATGTAGGACGATTCTGAAAAGCGCCTTTGTGAGACTTTCGATTCGTGATGAAGAACCTTTGCGTCATAAAAATTGAAAGTATGGTTATTTAGTTTTAAATGTTCTGTGATCATTGTTTGCCCTTGATTTTTGTTTTTGAATTATTATCGTGTTGTTTCAATCGTTTGATAAGGTTCTGTCCTGTTTCGCCAATATAGGTGGAATCACAGTCATTGCAAGATATTTTATAGACCACATTGGATACTCGTTCTAAACTAGTGCGCGGTTTTAAATTTGAGAAGAGGGAGTTGAGAGTTAAATCGATGTTGCATACTAAACGGAGATTTGCGTTGTAAAAAAGTTTTTTCCACATCGGATAAAGTTCTTTGATGTAAGGAAGGCAAATGGTACCTTCAAAATTATTGTCTTTTGTGGAAATTAAACTTAGGTTGGGGTTAGTTATTTTGTTTTTTAAAAAGTGAGTCTATTGTTTGTGACGGATTTTATAAGATGTGGGGGGATAGGAATTTTGTGTAAGGGTTTTGAAAATTAAATCTAAATTTGAGGTCCAAAATTGTTCGTTAGAAAGGAGGATAGCATGGTCTACAAGATTAATGATAGTACCTATTTTCATGTTAGAGGGGTGGTAAGAGTGAAAATTTAAGTACCTACCTGACCAAGTAGGTTTTTGGTACCAGTTAGTGATAATGCGGTTGTCTGTGTTTTTAATGATTTTGACATCCAAGAAGCTGATAGAGTTATTTTGTTCTTTTTCAAAAGTGAACTGAATGTGTTTGTTAAACGAATTGAAAGAATGAAGCAATAAGTCAAAATTTTGGGGAGGTATACAAGTGATAATGTCATCAACATATCTGTAATAAAAATAAGTGTCTATGTTGATGGAATTAAAGACTCTAGTTTCTAAATGTTTGTAAGGATAATTCGGCTAGGGCAGGGGATATAGAAGAGCCCATGGAGTGCCAAAAATTTGAAGATAAAAACTGTCATTATATATATATATATATAGATATATATATATATATATATCTATAATACTATATATAATAGAGATAATATATATGATATATATATATAATAATAAATATATATCTATCTATATATATATGATAACTTATAATATATAATATTATATACTATATACTATATATATATATGTACATATGGTTGTTCAATGTCTTGTGTGGACAGGGTGGTGTGTCCAAGCCTCGCTTTCTTGTATTCCAATTGCAGCACTGCAAAATGAAATGGCCATTTCATATCACACACTATTCTTCCCTGAATTGAGATTGAGTTTTAGCTCACAGACCTGCCCTAAGGCACAGACTCCTATTATGTGTGTGTGTGTTTGTTTTCATGTCAAAAAACTATCTAAATTATATATTTTTTCTAGATTGCTAGAAAATTTGAATATAATTTAGACATTATCTATACCATATAACTAAAGTATTGAGAATTGATCCGAATAATAAATACCAAACAAAAGAGATAGAAGTTACTAGAACTCTCTTAATGCGCTCAAAAGGTAACTTAAAATCCTATAAGTCTTTCTCATGGAATAAAGCATGGCAGAATCAATGTTAATAGTTCGGACTAACAATAGCATAAATCTAAGAACCGACACAAATATTTTACATGACACTTATATAAACATCATTAATAATTTATAAATTTTTTCATTTATCTTATTCTTTTCAATAAATTAATTTGTTTTTTTCATTTTTATCGATTTTGTATGCGATAGCACTCCTTTTGTTTACATTATAATAATACCCTCTCTGTCTCCATCTATATAAGTACTTCAAAGGGTATGGGCGTGTTTCCATACAGAATTGGCCCCACCCTGGTATTTAAATAATTTTGATGTCATTTTGTAGGTATTTTCGAGAAAATACGACATACCAAATTTCAAATCCGTAGCTCATCATTTGGCCGAGATATCAGTGAAAACATGTGAAAGTGGCCCCTTTTTTCAAACTCACTTTTTGTCGGAAATATGAGAGATATCGAAAAAATGTTAACGTCATTCTATTTATACTGATCTTGTCTATGTTGTTCATAACAAATAATGTGAAAAAATTATTTGTTAGTGTGAGAAAAAGTGAAAATAATTTTTTGTTTTGAATTTTCGGGTAGTGCGGTTGTTTGGACTAATTTTTAATTAGCATCATTAGAAGGGCTATTGAATTTTCTTTTGGTGTGCAAAATTTTGTTTTATTTCATGTGGTAGAACACATTCAAAATTAGAAAAAACCTGAGCAAGTACATGCTCGCGCTCATATAGCGCCCGTGTAAGTCGTCTCTCATTCGCAACGACTAGCAACAGCATTGCTCGCCGCGCGTCTTGATAAATTAAAACATTCTTAATAAACACAAGATATATACATTTATATTTTGAATAATTATATATTTATATGTATATGTATAATAACTATTTTTATATAATTAAATATATATTATTTATATATTGCACAAGTATATTATATGATTTAATCATCATTAATAATTTATTAATTATTAATATTAATTATTAAGACCACTAAATAAATAAAATATAGATTGATAAAAAATATACATAATAATAGTATATCGGTATAGGATTACTATTCATGCTACAGTAATGTATACAAATGCAAGTATGGTAAGTTAGTCATAAATATATTAAATAATATCTTGAAGTTTTTTTTTAAATTAAATATTATATATTATTATTTAAATTAAAGATTATATTTTCAATATATTCTATGAAATGGAATTACTCTACTTATAAACGATATTAGAAAATTCGCGGCATTATGATTATATATTGTATTGTGGTAACAACTAAATTATATACTAATCAAATTAAATTGATACTAAAATATAAGAAAAGTGCAAAATCGACTGGTACAAAGGTGTAGATCACACAAAAATTAAAAAAAACATTATTCATTTAATAATTATTAAAAACTTCGTGATTAGTTAAATTCGAAAATTATATTAATTTTATTCTATCTGTATTTTGTTATATTATGTGTGGTTTATGCGAGCAAAATTTCAAATATCGTTTTAATTAAGGATGATACACAATAGTGCAGTAGTTCAATAATTATTATGAGTATTTATAAGTAGAGTAATTCCATTTCATAGAATATATTGAAAATATAATCTTTAATTTAAATAATAATATATAATATTTAATTTAAAAAAAAACTTCAAGATATTATTTAATATATTTATGACTAACTTAGTATACCATACTTGCATTTGTATACATTACTGTAGCATGAATAGTAATCCTATACCGATATACTATTATTATGTATATTTTTTATCAATCTATATTTTATTTATTTAGTGGTCTTAATAATTAATATTAATAATTAATAAATTATTAATGATGATTAAATCATATAATATACTTGTGCAATATATAAATAATATATATTTAATTATATAAAAATAGTTATTATACATATACATATAAATATATAATTATTCAAAATATAAATGTATATATCTTGTGTTTTATTAAAAATGTTTTAATTTATCAAGACGCGCGGCGAGCAATGCTGTTGCTAGTCGTTGCGAATGAGAGACGACTTACACGGGCGCTATATGAGCGCGAGCATGTACTTGCTCAGGTTTTTTCTAATTTTGAATGTGTTCTACCACATGAAATAAAACAAAATTTTGCACACCAAAAGAAAATTCAATAGCCCTTCTAATGATGCTAATTAAAAATTAGTCCAAACAACCGCACTACCCGAAAATTCAAAACAAAAAATTATTTTCACTTTTTCTCACACTAACAAATAATTTTTTCACATTATTTGTTATGAACAACATAGACAAGATCAGTATAAATAGAATGACGTTAACATTTTTTCGATATCTCTCATATTTCCGACAAAAAGTGAGTTTGAAAAAGGGGCCACTTTCACATGTTCTCACTGATATCTCGGCCAAATGATGAGCTACGGATTTGAAATTTGGTATGTCGTATTTTCTCGAAAATACCTATAAAATGACATCAAAATTATTTAAATACCAGGGTGGGGCCAATTCTGTATGGAAACACGCCCATACCCTTTGTTTAGAATATTTCTGTAAGTGTTATATGTTTCTTTAGTACTGTGTCAAGCATTGCAAGGAATAGTTGGTGTTTTTTGTATACCAAAAATTAAATGAAATTTAAATAAATTATTAAAGAATGTGTAGTATATAAGTAACTGTTTTTGAAATTACACTGAAGATGAGACACACCATGGTCTCGAAACGTCTGTAATCATAAAATAAAGTTGTGTTAAACAAATCTGAGTGCTGTTTTGTTCATATTAAACAATTAATATTCGTTCCACTCATATCATAAAATTCTATATATATATATATATAGATATATATATATATATATATATATATACATATACATATACACACATATATATATATATATATATATATATATATATACATACATATACATATACACACAAACACATATATATATATATATATATATATATATATATATGTACATATGGTTGTTCAATGTCTTGTGTGGACAGGGTGGTGTGTCCAAGCCTCGCTTTCTTGTATTCAAAAATAGCCCAATTGCAGCACTGCAAAATGAAATGACAATTTCATATCACACACTATTCTTCCCTGATTAA
The DNA here is from genome assembly GCF_003426905.1 of Ctenocephalides felis. Lineage (NCBI taxonomy): Eukaryota > Metazoa > Arthropoda > Insecta > Siphonaptera > Pulicidae > Ctenocephalides > Ctenocephalides felis. The sequence continues at coordinate 143,325,013 of NW_020538040.1, forward strand.
GATCGAGTTCTAGCTCACAGACCTGCCCAAGGGCACAGACTCCTATTATGTGTGTGTGTGTGCTTTCATGTCAAAAAACTATCTAAATTATATATATCTTTTTCTAGATTTCTAGAAAATTTAAATATAATTTAGACATTATCTATACCATATAACTGAAGTATTGAGAATTGATCTGAATAATAAATACCAAACAAGAGATAGAAGTTACTAGAACTCTCTTAATGCGCTCAAAAGGTAACTTAAAATCCCAGCAACAACAATTCAAAAAGGTCATAAATTTGTATTGCAATCAAAAAAGAGGAACATATTCAAAAATAAGGAATAAAATTTATGCCTAAGATATTCTTGTAAAACAACTCTGTTTATATTCATCTTGGTGCTCAATCAAATAATGATTAAGTTACATTAAATCTATGTATAGTCTCTATCTGAAAACCTTTTCTGCACATTGTGTTAATCTGCTTTAAAATGTTGAACAAAATATCATTATCATCATTATCACAAAGAAAAAGAAATCATTATGTTCTCATAACAGTAACTGGCAAAAGTTCAAGAAAGTTATATGCAAACACATTTGCCAATTTAATTAAAAGATAAAACCAAAATTACTTTCATCTGAAAACCATATCAACAGCTTACTAAAATGAATTACTGTATGGGTATGTCATTTGAAAACTATTTTGCTGTTATCCGGTAAATTATTGTACAATTCATGATCTATATACTTCTCGATATCTGTTAAACGTATTATCACCAATAATAAATAGAAATAAGCTGTATAGCAAAATATACTCCATGAAGTAGCCACTTATTTACAATTTCTACATTTGCTAAAACATTTAACAACTTCATTATTTATTACTATAAATTTATAAAAAAAAACACATTCATGAAACAATCACAAAAAATATGAACATTGCGCACAGTTCAAGTATCAACTATTTGATTTGAAAAATTTTGAAAAAGACAAGAGCATGATCAGCAAATAAACTTTCCCTACCATTTGCCAGTTCTGAAAACCAACAATATGATCCTTTTAACAGTCGTAAAATAATGCAGATGATAATGATATTTCATCAAACATCAGAATACAGTTTTTGCTATTCAAATATTTTTTCTCTGCCATAGCTGAACCCAATGTTTGGAAAACAGTCTCATTAATACCACTATACAAAGGAATTGCTGAGAGCAACTTTCTCAATGTTTGAGGAGCAGGCAAAACAAATATTTTTCTCCACAAGTAATAACCTCTTGGAGTAATTTTATGCAGAGTTAAAGCAAGAATTTTATTATTAAGTGTAAATTTTCAACCTTTTGGCTTTTTCGTATGTTCTCTTAGTTGACTTAATATAAAATTAGGAGCACTCTTATTTAATGTTGCTGGGAGACAAGCAAAATTTTCAGCACATTTGAGACTTTCTCGTAACTCCTGCCTCAATGTTTTTTTTGTATATTTATCCTTCTGATTTCTTTTCTCAACACATTTGTTATATTGTATAAATTTTGTTATTTTCATAACTGGTCTCTGCACGGCTTATATCTTGAGTTAAGAACCTCTGCTAAAAAGAAATAAATCTAGAATCATTTGCTACGAACATAAATTGTAGTATAAAAAATTTTAAATAACAAATCTTTCAGGGACGGTTTTCCTTCTTCGGTTTTGCCTTTCTTTTGGCTTCAACATTCCTTGTTGCTCTACTGCTGTAAAGTCCAAGAAAGGCACAATAAAATGTTATATTAGAATAATATAAACAGATGAAAGCTCATTTAATGATAAAAGTTATTTACTTTGCCTGTCCATATCATTCACGCATGCATTATGAGACGATTCAAACATTCCTTGTGTCTCTACTAGTGTAGAGTCCAAGAAAGCTACAATAAAATGTTATATTAGAATAATACAAAAAAGTGTTATAAAAAGAATAATTTTTCAATAACATACCTTCCAGAAAGGGATTTAGTAAGACGGGTGTCTTGTATTTATAACCTTAAAATTCCTAGCATTGATACTGTTAAATGCCTCAGTTATTAAGCTACAATAAAAAATTATATCAGAAGTGCTAGTAATACATGCGAGTATTTTGTTGTGTGCATATTGACAAAACTTCTTATTCCCCTAGTTGATTGATAAAACTTCTTATTCCCCTAGTTCTCACCATCAGTGCTCAGCCCGGGCTCCAGTTATTTTACTAATCATTTTACAAATTATGTCATTTTCTGCAGAAAATACATGCATTTTTGCATATTTGTTGGTGTTCCGCATTGTTGTACACCGCACTTTCACATGATATTTGTTATGCTGCGTCCCCACTGCACGAATCCGTGCGGCGAATCCTGTTCGCGACGCACGCATGCGTTGGCTCTTGTGCGCGACGCACACTGCGAGCAATTTGATACATTTGAAACTTTTAGGATTCCATAATATTTTTTTTCTTGGTACAGTTCAATTATAAGAAGTGTAAAAAAGTATAACATCTTCTCTACGCATATCCATTTTCAAAATTGAGGATAAGATGAAATATCTCAATGCCTTAACTGTACAATTGAACTTATACCGTAGCACAGATCAACGTTTACGTACAAGTTCAAAGAAATAACGTATACGGATACAGAGGCAGGCTGACCAACAATTATCAGTTTTGAATAAAAATTATTACTTCTGTTCTAAATATAAATACTTGTCAGAAAAGACTTTGAGCAAAAATTCAGTCTGCATATTAATAAGATTTTAAATGATATTTAGCGTAATTGCAAATAATACAATATTACCATTTTTTTTTTGAAACATTTAATTTATTTTGAATAATAAATATATGATACGTCATATAAGTAGCAAGAGTATATATATATATATATATATATATACATGATAATATCATGATGATATAAAATTAACTCTGAAATATGATAAATAAAGTCTACCAAATATATTTTAGTTGGATATACATATATTTCAACATATCTATAACTTAATTACCGATGTATTTCCTATACTAATAGTTAGATAAAATTATAATTAGTACATCAATTTTAATGACTGCTTACTTATTTACATTTTTGATCCGCGCTTTGACGCTAATCCATTAGTGTCGGTTCGGGTATCCTCGGCAGCCCGATGCGTCGGGTTGCTCGCGGCGGGAGCGAGCGCCGCGAACGCAAGCTATTGAAATTTTCGTGTCGCTTCGACCATGTTCGGCAGGGTACGTAATTCTAAAAATAAACCCCCCCTCCCATTTTCAAACAAAAAAAGAAGAAAAAAGTGCGCTATGGACATGCGCAGTGGACAAATTTAAAGGAAATTCGTGCGTTCGCACAGTATCACTCCGCTGCGCAAATTTGTTCGTGACGCACCATTCGCCGCACGGATTCGTAACAGTGGAGACGCGGCATTATAAACTTTTAACAAACATTTGACACTTTGACACTAAAATATTATTCCGCCATATTAGATTCTCAAATATTTTCTTTAGCCCGTTTTGTAGCGCTACCAGCGCTCCAATCGCGGGAGACGGAACTAAAAACGAGATTACAGACACGGTTCCTCATCCAGTCACTGGCGGCCATTTTTTGACACGACAATATACTTCATGAAGAGGTGACAAACAAAGCAGGCGTACCAATATAAAAGTGTAAATAACCCTAGTACATAATGACAGTTCATAGACGTCAATGTGACAGTTACAATTTAATTTCAGCTCTCATATATTAATGTATATCAATATATTATATATATTTAATTTTTTTCTACGATCATAATATTACGTAGAGGATTTAGTACTGTCATAGTATATAGTAATAATCATATTAAGCCTGAAAGTGGTAAAATGTAGTACTTATATAAGAAGTTTTATTCAGTAAGTTAAATAAACGTACAACTGTTTTCTCCGAAAAAGTTATTGTCGTATAAAAATGTGAATAATAATCTGTCGAAATAGTTGTGACGTGCTATTATATAGCTGAAATTTGTTAAATTCTCAATCAATTAGGTGGAGTTCTGTAAGGTACCACAAAGTTTTGTTCAGGCATTTGAAATTATTTCCATCCTTGTTATAAAATTAACAGTACGTATCGTATTGAAAAATTGAACCTAATTTTGGTCAACAAATAAAAGATTAATGCTTTAACATAAGCTTTAGCATTGTTTTTTTTTAATCAAAAATATACTGTTTTTTATAAAAGAAAAACTATTCATTTATAATGATAAAAATTTATTGATATTATAGAACATATTAATATACATATATTTACAATTTAAAACCTATTTCCATAATATTGTTAAAGCATGGTATAATAAATATATTTATGCAAATAATGCAAATACCAATCACATTTAATTAAAATAATTAAATTATTTGTCGTTAGATACAAAAATGCACACATAAGCAGTGTGTTATGATACTGGCAAGGCTATATAATGTATAGATATTTACAATTTGAAACACATTTCCATAACTTGAATGAATGGCATAACTTTAAATAAATTATGCAAATAAAGCAAACATCAATAATAGTTAATTATGAAGATAATTAAATTATTTCCAGCATTAAATGCAAAGAATGCAAAGAATCGGCTACACTTCTTGAATCATTTTTATTTATAAAGGTATCATTTGGTGGTAACACCCGCCTTTTTATATTTCATAAATCTTTCTTCGTTATCATGGAAGCTCTCAGTGGTCTCAGTAATTTTTTGTTATAACAATCTTCACGTATGTTTTTTATAATAAAGTCATGATATACGCCTGCTTTAATTTGATCTGGAAAAAATATATTACAAATGACAAAGAACTAACAACAATGTGATAATTGCATTTATGAAAATAAATTAATTATACCCTTGATGTTTCTGATCAAATTTTGATCCAGCCGCACATATTTTATCTAATTTCCATGTCCCACATGTGTCTTCCAGTAATCAACTTCAACATGTCCGTCATTATACACCATGCACATAATTCGTGAGGGACAAGCATGCCCAATTTTTTTGCTACCCCTTAAACATGTTTCCTTTGTTTGGTGACTGTGTGATCGATGGCGATTATAATATTGAATGGTGCAGCAATTGTCTTTTGTTATGTATGCTGCAGTGTCCTTCACATATGACGTAATACTGTTCTGTTCCATCTCAGTTTTCCAGCTGTAAAAATCTATATCAAATGATGAAATTATAGAAATGTTTGTTGAAAATCTTCATAATTAAAAGTTGACAAACCATTAATAGAAGAAAACAGTTTGTCTTTGTGTTCAATATTGATGTGATGATGACATTCAATATGTTTTTGTAGTGCGCTGTACCGTGTGTAAGCATTCCCGCAATCCTCAATGGGGCAAGTAATTCTGAGAACCCTTGGAGAACCTATAAATGAACAATTATGGTAACTTTGTGGATTTAATATTAAATATATTTAAATAATACTTATATTTTAATACCTGTAAAATGTTCTGAGTACAGCGAAGCATTATCTTGGGGTCTGGGTCGCGTTGGGGTCACTGGAAAGAATGTGAGCGATATGGATGATTGGGAAAGTAGTGGGGAAGATGGTTGTCGAATAAAGGAAACAGTATTGGAATTAGCGGTTGTCATATGAATTGGTGAAGCAGGAAGCGCATCCGAGTGGAAGGATGTTGTAGGAATTGGTGAAGCAAGAAAAGCATATGAATGGAAGGATGTCGTAGGGATTGATGTAGCAGGAAGAGCATATGAATGGAAGGATGTCGTTGGTATTGGTGAAGAAGCAAATGATGTAGAAGGATTTGGCAAAGCAGGAAGAGTTGTGTAAGAAGTTTTTGAAGCAGTAAGGGTACATGAATAAGAAGTAGTGGGAGGAATTAATGAAGAGGGTAGAGCATAAGAAGGCAGCGCAAGGGATGTTTCTGGATTAATTCGGGAATCATAAAAATATGTGCATTGTAGTTTGGAGTCTGTAGGAGATGTATCAGGAATGGAGGAACGAAAAGTTTTGATGTGCCTTTGAAATGAGGAAGAAGCATGCAAATTTTTTTTGGCAAAATGTACATTCAAAATTTTGAAAGTACTCTTTAGGCTGTATGTGATGTACTAACCTGTTGTGACGGCAAAGAGAACTAGTGGAAGCAAAAGTTTTAAAGCAATGGATACATTGGTTTTGCTTTTTCATATTGAATATAAAAAAAGAAAGGGGTTGAACTATAGTATAAATCTAAACTAACTTAAGCTATGATTAAAAGATAACTTATGTATAAAAAAGAAATATGAACTAAAATATTATGAGCTAAAAGTAACGTAGAAATCAACTAACGAGATAAATATGAAATTTTTAAATGAAATGAAATCTAACCTAAATGTAACCTAGCTATGAATTGAAATGCAACCTAACCTAAGTGATTAAAACCTTATATATTTGTCTAAAAATAAAATAATGCAGATATACCTACTTCTAAAGCGATCTAAAAATTGTAAAATAGCTAGAACATAAATAGTAATATAATAACCCTAACCTATAAAACACGTAAAAACAAAGAAAAAGACCTTAACCTATAAAAATATGAACAAAATAATAAACTTAGTAAATAAAAAAATATATGTTAATATAATAATGACGAGCAACACACGATTCACAAGAAAATTATACTAAAACCGTATTAATAACGCACAAAATAATTAAAAAACGAGGTAGCAAAAAAAAAACACCGGAAAATAATAGATGAATAGGGAACGGGCAAGCTCATAAAAATGTCAGTGAAAACGCCATGACTTCACGGGGTGGCGAAAAAGTGCAAACACGGTTGCCAAACAAGATGGCGTTTGACAGGTTTTATTTCGTATTTTGACAGGTTTTATTCAAACTTATGTGCTTGTTAAAGATGGTTATTGCTTCTTATAATCGCAGTTTTTATCTATTTCTAATAATAATGCGGCATATCTGAGTCACCAATCATGTGCGTATATTAAGTGAAGAAAGCGCATGAATAAGAAAGTGAATTTTGTTATAATTAACGTTAGAAGAAATAAATTGCTTCGTTGGATAGATTTATTGAGGTATGTACTCATAATTAAAATGTATTTGCTATTGACCACCATATTAAAACAAACATGTGTTGCTTAAAGGCATGATAAAATTTTCAGACAAGGCCATAAGATATTTTATGATTTGCATGTTGTGTTATCAGCTGAACAAAGTTTAGATCTTTCTATTAGCACTTTGTTGCAGAATGAATCTCGTATTTGATACGATGTCAGGACTTACAGGATTTCTACACTGCAATTTGATTTGATTTAATTGTTTTGTTACCTGCAGGTATGTTTTGTTTTATTGCATGAAAAGATATTACTTTTAAAAGTTTTAGGAAGCTATTGTATCAGTATATGCACGATTGAAGAATTTCTCCAAAATTTTATATCGATGAGCAGTATTTGCTAATATTGATAGAAGAGGGTCTCCTTCATAGATTGGTAATTATTTGTGTGAATTTAATATTACACACCTGTTAAAATTTTATACTTTAAATTATATGCTCTCAATGTTTTTTCTTTCAGATTAATTTAGGTACATATAAGAAGTATTCATCATTGATTTCCAAAAGCTTTCAATTTATGTATTACATATAACATTTATGTACAGTTAATATTATTATACAAGCTAACAGTCATGATACATATATATTTAATCTAATATAAACTAACATTTCTTTCATTTACCATCCCCATCTTATCCAATAATGAAAGTTTGAAGGTTCACCAAAATAGGACGTAAAAAAACAATATTTTCACCAGAAAATTGATAGTCCTTTGGTATATTACATAGAAGTTTTAAAATTTTCATTCTGTGTATGACTCATTCTACATGTATACACACACTAGAGTTTAATTAATATCTCCTGGTGAAAGTAATCCATTTTAAATTTAATTTTAAACAAAGCGTATGCACAAGTACTGCTATATTTATTAATTTGTCTAACTCAGTCCATATTGATGAAAATCCTGACTATAAAGTACAATTAAAAACTTTGTCTTTTTTACTCATGAATTTACCTTTGTCAGTTAATACAGCACCTTCAGATTTTACTTTTTTTTTATTACGCCCGAGAGTACATTAATTTGGGTTGGAGTGATTCTGCCTAAGCCCACATTATTAACAAATGAAATAAAGCCATCTGGAGTGCAAATAAATAAGAACCTACTTTCAAATACCCTGGAAACTACCAACGAATGAAACTGAAAAGTAAAACCTAAAGCAATATAACTAATTTCTAACTTTCATAATTAGTGTTTTCTAAGAATCAAACTCACAAATGGATTTTTAATAATACTTTTATGCATGTAAATATGATCATTTAAGCAAATATTGATTTAATTTACTAAAGCCTCTTCAAACTTTGAACTTTCTTCATATTTTTCTGATTGAATATCCTTCCTGAATGTAAATAGTACGTGCGTATAGTTAGCAGCACAAGTACCTAGCAGCAAAATAATTTCAAGGTCATTTGTTTAAAATTTAATTTTACTGTATAAAATGTTAAAATATTGCTATAAAGTCAATTAAATCTTAATGTTTTAGGCTTTTTTAGTTTTTTTGACATAAATATCTTAAACATAATTATCTGACAGCATTATTTTCCATTGTTACCAACATCCCACAGTCGGTGCTGGCGATTCTGCTGTTGATAATGCAAATAAAATTACAAATATTACATCAAATTTTACATTAATGATATTAATGTTTCCTTATTAACTCAATAAACATAAATGTGAAAGAAAAATATAGTGTTTCGTGTTGATTTCAAGAAATTTACAACAAATTCTTTCGCTGTGTTTGGGAGGTTATTAAGTCTGCTGCTAGAACATTTTGATAGAAATAATCCATCAAATTTTACATTTTTGATACTAATGTTTCCTTATTAACTTAATAAACATAAATGCGAAAGAAAAATATAGTGTTTCGTGTTGATTTCAAGAAATTTACAACAAATTCTTTCGCTGTGTTTGAGAGGTTATTAAGTCTGCTGCTAGAACATTTTGATAGAAATAATCCATCAAATTTTACATTTATGATACTAATGTTTCCTTATTAACTCAATAAATATAAATGTCAAAGAAAAATATAGTGTTTCGTGTTGATTTCAAGAAATTTACAACAAATTTTTTCGCTGTGTTTGAGAGGTTAAGTCTGCTGCTAGAAGTTTTTGATAGAAATAATCCATCAAATTTTACATTTTTGATACTAATGTTTCCTTATTAACTCAATAAATATAAATGTGAAAGAAAAATATAGTGTTTCGTGTTGATTTCAAGAAATTTACAACAAATTTTTTCGCTGTGTTTGAGAGGTTAAGTTTGCTGCTAGAAGTTTTTGATAGAAATAATCCATCAAATTTTACATTTTTGATACTAATGTTTCCTTATTAACTCAATAAATATAAATGTCAAAGAAAAATATAGTGTTTCGTGTTGATTTCAAGAAATTTACAACAAATTCTTTGAGAGTTGTGTGTTTGAGAGTTTATTAAATCTGCTGCTAGAACTTTTTGATATAAATAATCCATCAAATTTTACATTTTTGATACTAATGTTTCCTTATTAACTCAATAAATATAAATGTCAAAGAAAAATATAGTGTTTCGTGTTGATTTCAAGAAATTTACAACAAATTCTTTCGCTGTGTTTGAGAGGTTATTAAGTCTGCTGCTAGAACATTTTGATAGAAATAATCCATCAAGTTTTACATTTATGATACTAATGTTTCCTTATTAACTCAATAAATATAAATGTCAATGAAAAATATAGTGTTTCGTGTTGATTTCAAGAAATTTACAACAATTTTTTTCGCTGTGTTTGAGAGGTTATTAAGTCTGCTGCTAGAACATTTTGATAGAAATAATCCATCAAATTTTACATTTATGATACTAATGTTTCCTTATTAACTCAATAAATATAAATGTCAAAGAAAAACATAGTGTTTCATGTTGATTTCAAGAAATTTACAACAAATTTTTTCGCTATGTTTGAGAGGTTAAGTCTGCTGCTAGAAGTTTTTGATAGAAATAATCCATCAAATTTTACATTTTTGATACTAATGTTTCCTTATTAACTCAATAAATATAAATGTCAAAGAAAAATATAGTGTTTCGTGTTGATTTCAAGAAATTTACAACAAATTCTTTCGCTGTGTTTGAGAGGTTATTAAGTCTGCTGCTAGAGCTAGAACATTTTGATAGAAATAATCCATCAAATTTTACATTTATGATACTAATGTTTCCTTATTAACTCAATAAATATAAATGTCAATGAAAAATATAGTGTTTCGTGTTGATTTCAAGAAATTTACAACAATTTTTTTCGCTGTGTTTGAGAGGTTATTAAGTCTGCTGCTAGAACATTTTGATAGAAATAATCCATCAAATTTTACATTTATGATACTAATGTTTCCTTATTAACTCAATAAATATAAATGTCAAAGAAAAATATAGTGTTTCGTGTTGATTTCAAGAAATTTACAACAAATTTTTTCGCTGTGTTTGAGAGGTTAAGTCTGCTGCTAGAAGTTTTTGATAGAAATAATCCATCAAATTTTACATTTTTGATACTAATGTTTCCTTATTAACTCAATAAATATAAATGTGAAAGAAAAATATAGTGTTTCGTGTTGATTTCAAGAAATTTACAACAAATTTTTTCGCTGTGTTTGAGAGGTTAAGTTTGCTGCTAGAAGTTTTTGATAGAAATAATCCATCAAATTTTACATTTTTGATACTAATGTTTCCTTATTAACTCAATAAATATAAATGTCAAAGAAAAATATAGTGTTTCGTGTTGATTTCAAGAAATTTACAACAAATTCTTTGAGAGTTGTGTGTTTGAGAGTTTATTAAATCTGCTGCTAGAACTTTTTGATATAAATAATCCATCAAATTTTACATTTTTGATACTAATGTTTCCTTATTAGCTCAATAAATATAAATGTGAAATAAGTAATACATAATGTAAATGCAATAAAATAAGTTTATAAAGATAAACGTGAATATATATGAAACACATGTTGTCTTAAACAACACACATTCACAATTGAGAACGAATGAATCATTTCGATTGAGATTGCATCCAGGGCATCACACAGGAGATTCTATTTTAGAGCAGCTTAAAATTGGCATGGTATCTCAGATGGCATTGGACTACATGCATCTCGTGTGTTTAGGTGTCACCAAAAGATTGTTAAGTCTGTGGGTGAAAGGTTCGAGAGATGTCCAATTAGATAACAAAGCGACTGAAAGGGTAAGTGAATTTTTGGTAAGTTATAAAAAATGTGTAACTCCTGAGTTTTCTAGGTTACCAAGATCTCCTAAAGATGTTAACTATTGGAAGGCCAACGAGTTCAGGTTGGTTCTGCTATATTTTGGACCCATAGTTTTACAACCTGTACTGGAAAAGAATAAGTACATCAATTTCATACAACTTAGTTTGGAGATTAGAATTTTGTGCGACCCAGAGATGTGCATCGAGAAAAACGATACAGTAAACAGATTTCTCACTAATTTTGTGAATGAATATTCAAGGCTATATGGAGCTGGCCGGATGACTTACAACACCCACAATTTGATACATCTTCCGGCTGATGTGATGAATTTCAAATGTAGCTTAGATCGGTTCAGCTGATTTCCTTTTGAAAGCTATTTCAAGAAGGTACAAGATAAGCTGCAGAACTCGCCGAAACCTATCCACCAGCTGGTCAACAGAATGACTGAAGAGGAGATGCTTGAAGCAATCTTTGCTAATGAGCAGAGATATCCAAATATGCAGTATGGAAGAGATGGACAGATAAAAATAAAATATAAAGATTTTATTATTTGTAATAGCGCTCCAGACAATCTTTGTATGGGCACTGATAATTTTCTATTATTTTTTCAGCATATTCATGATTTAAATCAAATTGTATGTTTATGAATTAAGAATTATAAGCCATTGTTTGTGAGTGCATGTGATTATACGATTTTTCATATGTATTTATATCATTTAAATGACAACAATAGTAATGATGTTGTAATATCCGCACAGCAAATTAAAAAAAAGTGCCTTAATTTGCCATATATTACTGGAAAATATTTTGTGTCAATACCAATAATTCATTTGAATAATTGACATCATACTATTAAGGCATTATTACATGTTAATTATTCAAATGTATTATTGGTATTGACACAAAATATTTTCCAGTAACGTATGGCAAATTAAGGCACTTTTTTTTAATTTGCTGTGCGAATATTACAATTATTAAATAATTGAATTGTTTAATTTTAAATATACTATTGTATAGAATAATTGTATAAAAATAAATATAAAATAATATAATGTAATAAACAGTTTCATTGTTCACTATGTTTACAGTTTCAGCAGTTTCATTGTTAACTTTGTATATATAACTTTAAACACTTTTTGCTTTACATTTATATTTATTGAGTGAGTTAATAAGGAAACATTAGTATCATAAATGTAAAATTTGATGGATTATTTCTATCAAAAAGTTCTAGCAGCAGATTTAATAACCTCTCACACAACTCTCAAAGAATTTGTTGTAAATTTCTTGAAATCAACACGAAACACTATATTTTTGCTTCACATTTATGTTTATTACGTTAATAAGGAAACATTAGTATCATAAATGTAAAATTTGATGGATTATTTCTATCAAAAAGTTCTAGCAGCAGATTTAATAAACTCTCAAACACACAACTCTCAAAGAATTTGTTGTAAATTTCTTGAAATCAACACGAAACACTATATTTTTCTTTGACATTTATATTTATTGAGTTAATAAGGAAACATTAGTATCAAAAATGTAAAATTTGATGGATTATTTCTATCAAAAACTTCTAGCAGCAGACTTAACCTCTCAAACATAGCGAAAAAATTTGTTGTAAATTTCTTGAAATCAACATGAAACACTATGTTTTTCTTTGACATTTATATTTATTGAGTTAATAAGGAAACATTAGTATCATAAATGTAAAATTTGATGGATTATTTCTATCAAAAAGTTCTAGCAGCAGATTTAATAAACTCTCAAACACACAACTCTCAAAGAATTTGTTGTAAATTTCTTGAAATCAACACGAAACACTATATTTTTCTTTGACATTTATATTTATTGAGTTAATAAGGAAACATTAGTATCAAAAATGTAAAATTTGATGGATTATTTCTATCAAAAACTTCTAGCAGCAGACTTAACCTCTCAAACATAGCGAAAAAATTTGTTGTAAATTTCTTGAAATCAACATGAAACACTATGTTTTTCTTTGACATTTATATTTATTGAGTTAATAAGGAAACATTAGTATCATAAATGTAAAATTTGATGGATTATTTCTATCAAAATGTTCTAGCAGCAGACTTAATAACCTCTCAAACACAGCGAAAAAAATTGTTGTAAATTTCTTGAAATCAACACGAAACACTATATTTTTGCTTCACATTTATGTTTATTAAGTTAATAAGGAAACATTAGTATCATAAATGTAAAATTTGATGGATTATTTCTATCAAAAAGTTCTAGCAGCAGATTTAATAAACTCTCAAACACACAACTCTCAAAGAATTTGTTGTAAATTTCTTGAAATCAACACGAAACACTATATTTTTCTTTGACATTTATATTTATTGAGTTAATAAGGAAACATTAGTATCAAAAATGTAAAATTTGATGGATTATTTCTATCAAAATGTTCTAGCAGCAGACTTAATAACCTCTCAAACACAGCGAAAGAATTTGTTGTAAATTTCTTGAAATCAACACGAAACACTATATTTTTGCTTCACATTTTTTATTATTCTCATCAATTTTATTTATTGAGTTGATAATTGATAAGCACTTGTGTAATATATGTAATTTTATTTGCATTATCAACAGCAAAATCGCCAGCACCGACTGTGGGATGTTGGTAACAATGGAAAATAATGCTGTCAGATAATTATGTTTAAGATATTTATGTCAAAAAAACTAAAAAAGCCTAAAACATTAAGATTTAATTGACTTTATAGCAATATTTTAACATTTTATACAGTAAAATTAAATTTTAAACAAATGACCTTGAAATTATTTTGCTGCTAGGTACTTGTGCTGCTAACTATACGCACGTAAATAGTATGCATATTGATAGTAGCAAACAAAATTTATATTTTGAATTTCATTATTCTTACCTCTGTTATTGTAAAATCATAAAAAATAAATGATGAAAATATGTAAGAAATATGAATTATTAAATGTTTAACCTAAAAATGCACGTTTTACGTCAAAACAAATATTAGTTGACAGCAAATTCAACTCATAAATGTGTCATCCGCCATATTTGTTGGAATCCAAGTTGCACTTAAAATCCGCTAGAGGAGAGCTTGCCCGTTCCCTATAAACGAACACATAGAACGAAAACCACACAAAATAAAACATAATAACGCTAAAATCCCATTCAACTCTGCAGCGAATCATTTCTGACGTATAATACAGCAAACTTCACACCCCAAAAAGGAACATTGTAGTGGCTGGATAAGGACACTCATGATTACAGATGTTTGTACCGGCCATGTTTTGAGGTATGGATCAAGATTTAAATAATGACACCGTAGTGTCACTTAAACTCACGGAGCTAATTGGATTGCTCAAAGCAACGCAAAATGATAATATATCTAACGGTGATTTGCGGGCTTTAATACCCGAATTTGGGGGATCGCCTGATGAATGCGTTGAATCCTGGTTTCGACGTGTTGAAGCAGTGCGGAACGAATATAAGGTAACAAAAAGAAAAATGACTATACTCCTAGTTTCAAAATTATCATCGACTGCGCAAAAATGGTACTACAGCAAACCGGAGTACGCAAGTTATACGTACGATGATATTAAAAAGCACTTGACTACATTCTTTATAAACAAAGAAGATCACATGACGTTATTCAAGAGGTTTGAGGCCCGAAAATGGCAAAGAGGTGAACCATTCATCAGATACTTCCACGAAAAAATGGCACTGGGAAACAGGACAGGATTTAAAGAATGCGAAATATTGCCCTATATGATCGACGGCTTTGAAAATCCTGCTCTTCAAGCCCAAGCCAAAATAAGTCAGTTTAAGGACCTCGCAACGTTACTAAGTGTTATGAATACGTTGACGTCAGCGGAACGTGGCGATTATGCAGTGCAGCCGGAGAAAGAAAAAGCAGTTCGTTTTGAGAGAACAGAACTACAAGGCGCAAATTATATTAATATTTACGAAGGTGTCGATAGCGCAGTTCAGCGTATGTGGCAGCCATTCGAACCACAAAGCGTAAGTTCTGTAAATTACTAATAATTAATAGTCGGCTAACAATATATATATATATATATATATATATATATATATATATATATATATATGATTGATTTCTTGGAGGGCGTAACATCAAGTGAAAAATAAGTAAAGATCTTTTTCAAAACATCTTTATTCTTCCATACGTTTCGACGTAAAATTCTACGTCATCTTCAGTGATTCAATTACAATTTAAAAAAAGAAGAAAAAAAAACCAGAAAGTAACGTTACAAATTGAATATACATAAGCAATAGTAAAAAAGAAAAGTTTTAACTAAAGAGAATTGCATAAAACATTACTTACTAGAATTATTTATATTATCACTAACACATATTAATATAACTTGTACAAATTAATATTTAAAGACAAGCACTAACTGTCAGTAATTTCTTTTTTTTTATAATAAAAAGAATAAATGATAAAAAGTGATTAATAAATAAAATATTATACGTAATACACGTGCATCCGAGGCCAGTGCCATACAGAATAATATTTTTTGTAAGTGTCCGAGATGGAAGTCAAAATTTTTAGAAAAAACAAACCACATGTGCTTGTGTTTGACCCAACGTCTTGGCGCGCTATGCAAGTGTGCGTGATAGTGTTGTGCAAACCGTGGTGTTAGGTATTCGATATGAATTGGGAAACATTATTTAGAACAAATTGGTAATTTTTGCAAATGAAGCTGGCGTCCGTACGTTTGTTTAAACAATGATTTCTGTTCAAGAAAATATAGGCTGATTCTGAAAAACGCCTTTGTGAGACTTTCGACCCGTGATGAAGAACCTTTGCGTTATAAAAATTGAATGTATGGTTATTTAGTTTTAAATGTTCTGTGATCATCGGATAAAAATTTATCCGATGTGAAAAAAACTTTTTTATAACGCAAATCTCCGTTTAGTATGCAACATCGATTTAACTCTCAACTCCCTCTTCTCAAATTTAAAGCCGCGCACGCGAGTAAATGTGGTCTATAAAATATCTTTTAGTATGCAACATCGATTTAACTCTCAACTCCCTCTTCTCAAATTTAAAGCCGCGCACTAGTTTTAGAACGAGTATCTAATGTGGTCTATAAAATATCTTGCAATGACTGTGATTCCACCTATATTGGCGAAACAGGACAGAACCTTATCAAACGATTGAAACAACACGATAATAACTCAAAAAACAAAAAACAAGGGCAAACAATGATCACAGAACATTTAAAACTAAATAACCATACATTCAATTTTTATAACGCAAAGGTTCTTCATCACGAGTCGAAAGTCTCACAAAGGCGTTTTTCAGAATCAGCCTATATTTCTTGAACAGAAATTATTGTTTAAACAAACGTACGGACGCTAGCTTTATTTGCGAAAATTACCAATTTGTTCTAAATAATGTTTCCCAATTCATATCGAATACCTAACACTACGGTTTGCACAACACTATCACGCACACTTGCATAGCGCGCCAAGACGTTGGGTCAAACACAAGCACATGTGGTTTGTTTTTTCTAAAAATTTTGACTTCCATCTCGGACACTTACAAAAAATATTATTCTGTATGGCACTGGCCTCGGATGCACGTGTATTACGTATAATATTTTATTTATTAATCACTTTATTATTTATTCTTTTTATTATAAAAAAGAAATTACTGACAGTTAGTGCTTGTCTTTAAATATTAATTTGTACAAGTTATATTAATATGTGTTAGTGATAATATAAATAATTCTAGTAAGTAATGTTTATGCAATTCTCTTTAGTTAAAACTTTTCTTTTTTACTATTGCTTATGTATATTCAATTTGTAACGTTACTTTCTGTTTTTTTTCTTCTTTTTTTAAATTGTAGAACCACTGAAGATGACGTAGAATTTACGTCGAAACGTATGGAAGAATAAAGATGTTTTGAAAAAAATCTTTACTTTACTTATTTTTCACTTGATGTTACGCCCTCCAAGAAATCAATCATACATATCAACATCAAATTTAAACATTTTCAACACACACACACACATATATATATATATATATATATATATATATATATGATAAAGTTGTTTCTTGGGCATCCATCCAATAATTAAAAAACAGTTTTATTGAAAAATGTTTTTATTAAGGGAACATACGTTTCGGGTCCTGATTTGACCCATCTTCAGTGCTATAATTAAATAATTCAGGGTTACAAATTGAAACAATATAAAAAATACATAATTAACAACCAAAAATAAGTAAAACAATGTATATGAAAAGTATATATGAAAAAAAACCATAAAATAAACAAATGTAAAGAAACTCACCATACAAATAAATTTTGAAAAACAACACAGAGACACAAAATTGCACGAAAAAATAAAAAATTTATGAAACGTCTAGTTATAAAAATTTAAAAAAATGTAAAATTAAAATAAATGATATATTTATTATAAAAAAGCTTATTCCAAACGAACATGTGTTAGTTTGGAAATTGTATTACGAGTGTGTACGAGAGTAAAATGTGTGCGTAAGTGTTTGCGGAAAATAGTGGAAACTGTATCGTCATTGGTGAGAGAACGGGATAAAGAGAATTTTAGACGTTTCATATTACGAAGATTTTCTCAACGATCATGCGCAGTAGGAACATAGTAAAAATATATACATGTGTAAGACATCCATAATCAAATCCAAAAAATGTGAATAAAGAGAAAATTATTAAGAAAAAGTATAGATATTAACAGAAAAACGATAATAGTTATGGAACGATAATAGTTACAATAAAAAATTAATATAACATATATATGTATATATAAACGCAGTAAATTTATTCACATTTTTTGGATTATAAAGATTTTTGGATAAATATCAGATTTTTTACTTTTGCATTTAATTTAAAAATATTGAATGTCAATTTCATATATCCAATATACAGTAAATTTTTAAATGCCAAAATATTTCCTTCTTGGTTGAAATTTAATATAATATGATATAATTCATATCTATAATTTGATTGGCAATATTGCTCATAACATAACTTGGAATAATTAATTTATTTGTTTCTTATTGAAGTCGTTAAAAATTCATTTATTTTGAACTGTCAAAATTTTGTTTATGATTAATGTTAAATTCAATATGTCGCTTTTTTAATATGTTTTAATGACTTATCATATAAATTTTCGACTATAAATTGATATTCATACTATCCCTGAAACTAACGTGGATAAAGTTGTGAGGAATCCGAGTCCAAATCTATTAAATGTTTGATTTTTGGCACTTTTATTAATTTTTTTATCAATTTTCGTACTGTAAAATGATGGATGATTATTTATCAAAATTGTAATGTTTATACTATAATTTTAGAAGTATACTATCTATTTTGGCATCGCAATTAGTTTTTTTTTTAATTGAAATCAAGTGAAACACAAATATATTTATTTGATATTTTTCCATAAATATCCGATTTATGACATTGTTTTCAATTATTTTTAATTAGCAAATGTCAAAAATATAATTAAAATATGCATTAAATATTGCCTATAAATAATGTCATTTTGTAAGTATTATATATTACTTTGGTGCTTGATATGGATATGAATTTGTAATAAAATATATTTTTTCTGACAAATAGCTAAAAACTTGACATTTCATATTTCCGAAATTAATTCACTCGCATCCTAGATAAATAAGCATCATGAATTAGTCTAAATCGACGCAGTAAATTTATAAATGTCAAAATATTTCCTTTTTGGTCGAAAATGATAGTATTTATTTTACAATAATGTTTTGTATTTATAATTTGTTTGGCAATATTGCCTATAACATAACTTGGAATATTTAATTTATTTGTTTCCTATTGAAGTCGTTAAATTTTTTTTTTTTGTGAAATGTCAAATGTTAGTTTATGATTAATTTGAAATTCAATATGCCGCTTTTTTATTGTGATCTCTGATCTATAAGGTTTTGATGAAGTTTTGGTATACGAAATAATTTGGTAAGCTTATCAAATAACTATAAATTGTAAATCTATTTATATAATTATTTTCATAAATATTGACAAATGACATTTGACGTTTTTCAGGTTAACATTTATTTAAATTCATAAACATTGATTTTTAGTTTTAAAACTATAAATTGTGATTTTGAATATAGCATTTCATCTAATTCGGATATAAATGTTGGACATATCTATATATGTATATGTTTTTGAATTATATTTTTTGAACTGTCATTTTTTTTTTTAAATTATAAATCTTTTTTTCTCGAATTTTCCATAAATTTTGACATTTGACATTTTAGTGTTTTGTTTTTTTTTGGTAATTTTCTGTCAAAAATTATATATTTATATTTCAAATTTACTTTTCAAAATTTCCTATAACCTAAGTTGGATATATATGCACACGATGAGCCAATAAATTTCAAAATCGGTTCAGTAGTTTGGACGTCCATCGCGAACCAACATCGTGACACGAGGTTTATATATATATATATATATATATATATATATATATCTTAATATATATAAATTTAGTGTCACAGGTGTTGTCCGCGATGAACGCCTAAAATACTGAACCGATTTAAAATTTGTTTTGCTCACCGTGTGCATGTAGATCCCATTTAGGACATAGGGTATATCAAAAGTTTCAATTTATAGCCGAAATATTATATTTTTGGTAATTTGTTAAGTGAATCGTATAATCAGTTTGATCTTATCTAGTGCAACGACTTACGAACAATTCGAGCGATAACGTTGGGTACAGTAGACCCTTATCAGCTGAGGCGTACGCAACACAAACAGTACAAAGAAAAGTTGTTCTAGGATTTAGTCCAGTCATTTGGTCATTTTGCCGGTACAGTACTCCGGGAATACTGAAAATTGGTAATCTTATAAATTTCGAGGTGCTCTTTACGAAAATCAACTTTGCCACCTCAAATTTGAACGGCAAGTTGCCGCCATATTGGAAAAATAGCGTCAAACAACAGCTTATTTATAATATCTCCTTTCTGGCTCATTCTACGATAAAAGTATCTATGTACGAATTAAACTAGATAAAATTTCCTACAATTCTTTAGAAAACCGTTTTTTTGTAAAATTGATAGTTTGAGAGTACGGCCGCCTCAAAGTCTTTGCTGCTCTCGCCGTAGTATCAAATCTGTCCATACATGACAGCACTTCGAACTTGACCACATTCCTTCTAATAAATAAATATTTTCAATGTTAAATTAAGCGAATAAGATCTAGAAATAAATTAATTCAAATATTTTTCTGTTTTTTTGGTGATTTTTTAACGCTTCAAGCTACTTGAAGCTATAAGGTGCTACTTAAGCTATAAGTATACCTATAGCTACTTTGCCTTTGAAGTGTTAAAAAATTAGCAAAAAAAACGAAAAATATTTAAATTATTTTATTTCTAGATCTTATTTGCTCAATTTAACATTGAAATATTTATTATTAGAGAGAATGTGGTCAAGTTCGAAGTGCTGTCATATATGGAGAGATTTGATACTACGGCGAGAGCAGCAAAGACTTTGAGGCGGCCGTACTCTCAAACTATCAATTTTACAAAAAAACGGTTTTCTAAGGAATTATAGGAAATTTTATCGGTTTTCTAAGAAAGGAGATATTTTAAAAAAGCTGTTTTTTGACGCATTTTTCCAATATGGCGGCAACTTGCCGTTCAAATTTGAGGTGGCAAAGTTGATTTTCGTAAAGAGCACCTCGAAATCTATAAGATTACCAATTTTCAGAATTCCCGGAGTACTGTACCGGCAACAGCCTTTTTTTGCATCAAATGACTGGACTAATTATATTGTAATATTTGAATGCATCGGTTTATACTGCGTTTCTATGTGAATCCACTTGAAGATTATATATTATTATCGACTAAATAAATTAATAAAAAATAAATTAATAAATATTATGTAACTTTATGTTGCCAATTTTGAATTGATGGATTGTTTATGAAATTTAATGTGTATTACTGAATTTCAATTTAATAAATATATGTTTCATGGTCAGGGCAGTAGCGAAAATTAAATATAAAATTAGTTAGATCTGGCGTTAAACAAATTAACACAGAAAATGAAACAATTTTTAAAATATATATTATTACTGCTAAGAATTATAGTACGAAATAAAATATCAATGAATAAAAGTTATATTAATTGCATACTATAGGTATGTGTAAATACATATACATAATCAAAAATATACTATAAATAAGCATTTAAAGCATAAATATTAGTCAATTCGCTGGGCCAAATAGTATAATTTAGAAATAAATTATCGGGTTTTACTTCGTAAATCAAAAATTAATGAATTAATCAAAAGCGCAGTAATTATATATCAATATCTTAAAACTGTAAATGTGCTAATTGATATAAATAGAATCAGTTTCAGATTAGGTTGGTTCTTGCAAAGACTATTACTTTTATCCAGAAACATTTATATGTGGATAAACTATTCATATGTTTTTTGTTAGCTGCACCTTTCACTTACATACCAATTTGCAATCAATTAGTTATATATAAGACATATTTTTTATGGCAAAACAACGTTTGCCGGGTCAGCTAGTATATATATATATATATATATATATATATATATGTCGGGCTTAAAGGTTCACGGGCAGAGAAGTCCACCAGCGAAACTTCAAAAGCAAGTACAGATAATTTTTTTTAACAATATTTGAGGGCAAACCGATATGTTAACAAGCAAAACCAAGTGACAATTTTTTGAAAAAAAAAAACAGCAAAACATACATTTCTACAATAATGAATTAGCTAGAAGTTTTACTGTACATAGTCAGATTGTTGTTTGTTTGGCATGTGTTTGGCATTTGTTGTAATATAATTAGTTTGGTTTACACAATATAATTGCTTAAAGTCAAATTGGACCTTTGTGCGCCGTCCTACCGTATGTTTGAAATAATTATAATATATATATATATATATATATATATATATATATATATGATTTGAGATAACTAATTTAGAAAAAAATACTTTGGTACATTTACCTATTACCATAATTGATATCGCTGCTTCCTGAATATATTCAAACTACCACCGAGATTTAGACGCACAACTTTCATTTCAAATAAGTGGTCTTATATGACTTGTATAAGTACCTACATACATTTTTGTTAGAATATTTGCTAATGGTTATATTAGAAAGCATGATAGTAAGAAAATCATGAAAAATACATGAATGATTTTTTTTAAAGTAAATAAACATTTTTTGTAAATTATTGAAGGATATGTATTGGAATCATCTTAAAATATATGTGCTAGAATCATGGCTGTTGCCAAATGTTTATAGATTTGTTGCGGCGTATTTGCACTATATATAATATTTTTCCTTGATCAATTCCCAGAAAATAATAATCAGTTTGTAAAATTGAACATTTTATATTTTTAACTTCCCGTAGGGCAAGTTATAGTAATCGCAAAAAAATCGAAAATGAAAATTTTTGCATTTCTCGACGTTTCAAAGGTTTCTGAATATTTTGGCATACCTTAGAAAAAATGGATGTATGTGTGTGTGTGTGTATGTATGTATGTATGTGTGTGTATGTATGTGCGGATACAAATTTTCGTCGACGATTTCGGGCCGACACACCGATCAACCGATTTGAATAATTCAAAGAACATTCGATTCGTATTGATAAGGAGACGTGCTGATTAGTTTTTGGCAAAGGCAGGTCTAGCCGTTCCGAAGATACGGGGCATAAATTTGGTTTACATTCCTATGGGTTCCGTACCAATGTTTACGCGTTAGACGGCGTCGCGGCGCTTACGCGCTTTGATAGTTCGTCTTTATGAAGTTAAAACAGTACGATTGCTTTGAAAAAAAGTTTAGATCTTCCAAAATATGTCAAAATAAAAAAAAAAATTTTTTTCAAAAAAAAATTTAAAAGAAAAAAAAAATTTTAATTTTTTTTTTCAAAAAAAAGTAATTTTTTGTCCAATTTATAGTTTCTCAAAAATCTTATTTGTTTGAAGTAAAATTTTTTCAAAAATGTTAATTGTTTTTAAAAAAATAATAATTTTTGGTACGGAAAGTTCCAGCAATTCGCCTTAAGGCACGATGCCTTAATTGCCTTAAGACAGAATTCCACTTACAGCTAGTTTGCCTATTTTTTAAAGAACTGTGTATAAAACTGATGAATAGCTACGGTTCTTAAGAGGTTTCTGTTGAATTTTATTACCAAATGAAATCAGTGATCAATAAAAATATTGAACGAATTTAAAAAATATAACATTTTATAAAATTTATTCATCTGACTATTTTTTACCGATTCTCATGAAAAGCTCATTTCAAGGAACAGTTTTCAGCTTGTCCCGTTTGGATTTTATTGCAAAATGAATGAGAATTAAAATCCGGGCCTTTTTCAAAGTAGTGGGTTGACGCAGTGATGTCTACGGTGTGAGGGCTGAAGCGTTACGACCGGGATATTAGCGTAATAGTAGAAGAGCCAGTGAACTATTTGACTAACCTGTTTTCACAAAGCCAGAATTTTTTTTAATGATATTTTATTATCGGCCCATTAAGAAAATACCATTCTGGCAGTCATTCCGCGGTTGCGTCATCATCCCTTCAATTTGTGAAAATGTAAAAAAAAAAATTTTTATAACTTGCTCGCACAAGGCTCAAATTTTGAGGGTGTCTTCTTTTAACTGTTCAGAAAGCATATGTAAAAAGCCAGCCCATTCTGACGGTTGCAAGGGTCTGCCAGACGAGTACATAATAGTCATGACGCGCAAGGGTGTGGGCGCATTGCCATACATAATTGACTAATACCCTTGTATTTGAATAATTTATACGCCATTTTGAAGGTCATTTTGAAAACATCCGTTATACCAAACTTCAACTTTGTATCTCACCTTATGGCCGAGATATCATTGAAAATATGCCAAAGTGGCCCCTTTTTCAAACTCAATTTTTGGCGTAACCATAAAAGATATCGAAAAAAAATTACGTGATTCTACTCATATTGGCTTAAACCATATAATGTATAGTAATATATGCTAAATAATCCTTTATTATTAGCTAAAAAGGATAAAATAATTTTTCAATTAATGTTTTCGGATAGTGCGTTTTGTTTAATTACTTTATTATTAGCGTTATTTAAAAGCTTATTGTTTTCTCTTTTAGTACTGCAAATATGGTTTAAATCAAATTTGTGGAACACATTGAAAAATTGAAGAAACCAGAACCAGTACACCCGCGCGTAACGCTAATAGTAGCCCGCATAGAATTCGTTCGGTCGGATGTGCGATGCGTTACGCGCGGGTGTACTGGTTCTGGTTTCTTCAATTTTTCAATGTGTTCCACAAATTTGATTTAAACCATATTTGCAGTACTAAAAGAGAAAACAATAAGCTTTTAAATAACGCTAATAATAAAGTAATTAAACAAAACGCACTATCCGAAAACATTAATTGAAAAATTATTTTATCCTTTTTAGCTAATAATAAAGGATTATTTAGCATATATTACTATACATTATGTGGTTTAAGCCAATATAAGTAGAATCACGTAATTTTTTTTTCGATATCTTTTATGGTTACGCCAAAAATTGAGTTTGAAAAAGGGGCCACTTTGGCATATTTTCAATGATATCTCGGCCATAAGGTGAGATACAAAGTGGAAGTTTGGTATAACGAATGTTTTCAAAATGGCGTATAAATTACTCAAATACAAGGGTATTAGTCAATTATGTATGGCAATGCGCCCACACCCTTGCGCGTCATGACTATTATGTTCTCGTCTGGCAGACCCTTGCAACCGCCAGAATGGGCTGGCTTTTTACATATGCTTTCTGAACAGTTAAAAAAAGACACCCTCAAAATTTGAGCCTTGTGCGAGCAAGTTATAAATTTTTTTTTTTTTTTACATTTTTACAAATTGAAGGGATGATGACGCAACCGCGGAATGACTGCCAGAATGGTATTTTCTTAATGGGCCGATAATAAAATATCATTAAAAAAATTTCTGGCTTTGTGAAAACAGGTTAGTCAAATAGTTCACTGGCTCTTAGACTATAACGCTGCCTCGTGCCCGACACGTGTGCGGACTTATTGCTTGTTTCGACGATCGCTGTTCCAACGCCGTCAACGTTTCACGGTGATTTGAGAATACTTGTATAGATATATAGCAATATAATGCACTTATAATTTCCATTTGCCGGAGATTAAAATATGAATTTAATACTGGGCTTATTAATCGACATCTCTAACGCAACTCTTTTATATGCACCAGGATATAATATTTGAATAGCATTTATGTATGTGTGGCATTATTACTTTTTTAATTCTTATGGTACATAATATTACTGCAACTTATAAGCACTTTGAACATACTTAATTATTCACACATATGCACGTATATGCATATGTATAGTTTTATTATATATAAGATACATATAACACAGATTCAATTTAACTTTCAGTAATTTGACTGTGTAAACCAAATAAAATAAATTCCAGCACATAACACGTATCAACTAACTATCGAACTATGTTCAGTAAAATTTCTAGTCAATTCCTAATTATAGAAATATTTTTTGTAGCTACTTCATTATTTTCCCAATGCAAAAAATAAATTTTATGGGCACATTTTTTATAAAAATCACACTGTGTAAAACCCTGATCAGGTATTTTGTCAAAAATATTCATCAGCAGAGTCGGATTAACTATCAATTTAATTTATCTTTTGTAAAATTTGCTTTTTCAACATAATATTTGTATTCACTATTTTCTTATTATTTACACCTCTGGCAAAGTACTGGTTCAATTGGCCCTTTTTACCACTCACACATAAACGCTTATAGAGGTTATAAATACAACAATTTAATCTAACTCAAAATTAACAACATATCTTATAAAATAATTAAATAACGTATACCCAAAAAATATTCACAGGTACCGTAACTTAAATAAAAGAGCTCAAAACCAAAAAAAATCTACCAAGTAAAAAAATACTTTACAGTACAAAATTTATGTCTTGTTTAATCATTTTTAATCTAAAAAAAAAAATGCATATGCTATTAATTTAGGATAATGTCTCAACGTATGGACAAGTTAAAAACAATGTTTTTTCACAAAAAAGGAACTTTCTAAAAAAAACAATACTTTTTACAACTTTTTTTGATATTTCACATTTTTTTGAAAATGGTTAAAATCTGAAAATGATGATGAGTTTATATTGAAGAGAAGCCTGTAAAACACTTGTAGTACTATAAAATATTTGAAGTGAATCGGTCCAGTAGAAGTTGAAAAATCGTTTGTATTCGATACAGAGACAGTTTCAAGAAAAACATTTTTAAAATTCCGCGGAGAAAGGAAAAAGGGAGAATTATCGTGGTAAAACAACTATATCTCCGAAAATAATTTAAATTTTGAAAAATTCTTTGGTACCACATATTCTTAAATAGTTAAACTTTGAAAATATCCAAAAAACGAAATCGATTTTTTACTTTTTTGCCAGAATAACCTCTTAAACTATATATCTGCAAGTCGTATGTTATATGGATGGCAACATGTAAATTGTGAATAAACTATAGTGATATGAGTAACGTACGTTGTGTTGTTCCTAATATGTTACCATTATCTAAGTCATTTTATTACGGTCATTGATCTTTAAACCAAAATCCTGCAAATTATGTCGATCAATTCAGCAGCCAACAAGTATGTATCATTACCATAAATGCCCAAATGGCATGTGCGCCCGTGCGTGCTTGTATACGAGTTCAGCTCTCCATGTGAATCGCTGCACACCATACACCTCCACCGTTCGAGATACACCTCACCGCTGCCGCACTCGGAGTACCGCCACCGCACGGCTATATCTATTTTGCCTTTGATCCGTGTAAACTCGCGACCTCAGTTTTAATGAATCATTTGCCAGCGTTCTCTGTATTCAAAGCGGCCGAATCGCTTTGACGGTCGCATCACGTGAGACTAAGCATATTAGGGACGGTTTACATTTTCACGGCTGAGAGAAAAGGGCGCTGAGCGTTCCCTCACACTTCTTTGCATGCGCTAGTGGCAGCAAAGGAACCTTTTCTAACTAGCGGAAAAGCGCAAAAGTTGTACAAATAAACTCATGTGCAGTAGTTTTGGTAAATGACATGTTTGCGTAATTTAGATTTGATAATTCTTTGTCATTTATATATCTTTTTTACGTCTAATAGCACATTACGTTGTTGGTATGGTGTTGGGGGAAGATACACCAAAATCAAAACTGTCGTCATTTTTGGTGGGCATTCTGAAAAATTGGAAAATAAAAAAAATCGTAAACTTTGAAATTATTTTTTAAAATAAACTCTTCGACTGTTTAACTTTTACACAATATATTTTTGAAATGATACCATAAGATCTTAAAATTGGTATATTTTTTCAAAAATGTTTTTATTTGTAAAACAATAATAGGGCAGCCTTTTTTCTTAAAAAAATATGATGTTAGAATAGTTTCATTTAGAATTGCATATAAATTAGTTTTAAAAACATATATATCTAAACATACTTGTTTGTCTCAACTCTCAACGCTTGCCACTTACTTTAATTACCGCTTGCCACAGGTGCGGTTTCCATAAGTAAACGACGATTTCTGGTGCGGTCTTTATAGTGTGATGGACTTTTTAAAGTAACTTTGAAGTAATATTTCTATTGCCATATCTAAATTCATATTAAAAATGCAAGTAAGTTTTTTTTATTGTGCGTTTGATCTACTTATTTGCTCGAAAATACCAACTTTATTCTTTCACCAACACCATACGTAAAATTGCTATTTTATTTAAAACTGCTTCAAATTAAATGCTTTATCTTTATCAATGACATACTATTAATACTTATTGTACTATTATGTCATTTTGAAGAATTATTTGGTGTATATCAATAATTATCATCGTAATAATTCTGCAGACCATCTTAGATTATAATTATTTATCTCTCAGATGTCGTCAGTCAATCGTGTTCAATGCAACCTTGCTGCTCAAAAAGAGCGACAGCAACAAGAATCGCAATCACCAGGATTGCCTTCTACGATGGGTACTATATATGACAAACTGCGTATTCTAAATCGGCCCGGGCCACCACCTCCTGGTGACGTAACAGCCGCAGCAGCAGGCTGCTGTCAACAAACAGCAGCACCTTGGTATCACCAGACTACTGGCGCTATATCCGGAGCAGGAACAGGAACGGGTGCAAAGCCCGGACTTCATGGACAACCTCAAGAACCTCACAGTCCAGCGTGCACAGTAGTCCCGGAAACATTACATCCGAAAGAAGGTAAGTTTTAGTTGATAGCAATATAAATTGTTTTCAAACTCGATAAAAACCAAATAAATTGTGTATATATTGAAAATTTAAATAATCAAAGGAACTTGTCGGATTGTTTTTATTTTAGCGAAAAATTGCGATATTGTTTCGTAAAATATTTATATACGAGCATTTTGCATTTACTACTTTAAAAATATTTTTATTAACATTATTAGTAACAGCCGCAGCAGCAGGCTGCTGTCAGCAAACAGCAGCAGCACCTTGGTATCACCAGACTACTGGCGCTATATCCGGAGCAGGAACAGGAACGGGTGCAATCCGACAACCTCAACAACATCCGAAAGAAGGTAAGTTTTAGTTGATAGCAATATAAATTGTTTTCAAACTCGATAAAAACCAAATAAATTGTGTAAATATTGAAAATTTAAATAATCAAAGGAACTTGTCGGATTGTTTTTATTTTAGCGAAAAATTGCGATATTGTTTCGTAAAATATTTATATACGAGCATTTTGCATTTTCTACTTCAAAAATATTTTTATTAACATTATTAGTAACAGCCGCAGCAGCAGGCTGCTGTCAGCAAACAGCAGCAGCACCTTGGTATCACCAGACTACTGGCGCTATATCCGGAGCAGGAACAGGAACGGGTGCAATGCCCGGACTTCATGGACAACCTCAAAAACATCCGAAAGAAGGTAAGTTTTAGTTGATAGCAATATAAATTGTTTTCAAACTCGATAAAAACCAAATAAATTGTGTATATATTGAAAATTTAAATAATCAAAGGAACTTGTCGGATTGTTTTTATTTTAGCGAAAAATTGCGATATTGTTTCGTAAAATATTTATATACGAGCATTTTGCATTTTCTACTTCAAAAATATTTTTATTAACATTATTAGTAACAGCCGCAGCAGCAGGCTGCTGTCAGCAAACAGCAGCAGCACCTTGGTATCACCAGACTACTGGCGCTATATCCGGAGCAGGAACAGGAACGGGTGCAAAGCCCGGACTTCATGGACAACCTCAAGAACCTCACAGTCCAGCGTGCACAGTAGTCCCGGAAACATTACATCCGAAAGAAGGTAAGTTTTAGTTGATAGCAATATAAATTGTTTTCAAACTCGATACAAACCAAATAAATTGTGTATATATTGAAAATTTAAATAATCAAAGGAACTTGTCGGATTGTTTTTATTTTAGCGAAAAATTGCGATATTGTTTCGTAAAATATTTATATACGAGCATTTTGCATTTACTACTTTAAAAATATTTTTATTAACATTATTAGTAACAGCCGCAGCAGCAGGCTGCTGTCAGCAAACAGCAGCAGCACCTTGGTATCACCAGACTACTGGCGCTATATCCGGAGCAGGAACAGGAACGGGTGCAAAGCCCGGACTTCATGGACAACCTCAAGAACCTCACAGTCCAGCGTGCACAGTAGTCCCGGAAACATTACATCCGAAAGAAGGTAAGTTTTAGTTGATAGCAATATAAATTGTTTTCAAACTCGATAAAAACCAAATAAATTGTGTATATATTGAAAATTTAAATAATCAAAG
Source organism: Ctenocephalides felis (assembly GCF_003426905.1). Lineage (NCBI taxonomy): Eukaryota > Metazoa > Arthropoda > Insecta > Siphonaptera > Pulicidae > Ctenocephalides > Ctenocephalides felis. The sequence goes on from NW_020538040.1 coordinate 143,355,128, forward strand.
GAACTTGTCGGATTGTTTTTATTTTAGCGAAAAATTGCGATATTGTTTCGTAAAATATTTATATACGAGCATTTTGCATTTACTACTTTAAAAATATTTTTATTAACATTATTAGTAACAGCCGCAGCAGCAGGCTGCTGTCAGCAAACAGCAGCAGCACCTTGGTATCACCAGACTACTGGCGCTATATCCGGAGCAGGAACAGGAACGGGTGCAATCCGACAACCTCAACAACATCCGAAAGAAGGTAAGTTTTAGTTGATAGCAATATAAATTGTTTTCAAACTCGATAAAAACCAAATAAATTGTGTAAATATTGAAAATTTAAATAATCAAAGGAACTTGTCGGATTGTTTTTATTTTAGCGAAAAATTGCGATATTGTTTCGTAAAATATTTATATACGAACATTTTGCATTTTCTACTTCAAAAATATTTTTATTAACATTATTAGTAACAGCCGCAGCAGCAGGCTGCTGTCAGCAAACAGCAGCAGCACCTTGGTATCACCAGACTACTGGCGCTATATCCGGAGCAGGAACAGGAACGGGTGCAATCCGACAACCTCAACAACATCCGGAAGAAGGTAAGTTTCAGTTGATAGCAATATAAATTGTTTTCAAACTCGATAAAAACCAAATAAATTGTGTATATATTGAAAATTTAAATAATCAAAGGAACTTGTCGGATTGTTTTTATTTTAGCGAAAAGTTGCGATATTGTTTCGTAAAATATTTATATACAAGCATTTTGCATTTTCTACTTCAAAAATATTTTTATTTGCGCGTATTACGTACAATTCATCCGACAAAAGGCACAAAGGCAAACCGTGAATATCGCATTCTGCGTACTATTAAAAAACAAAAACTAGTGGGGCGCATGGCATCGTGCCTAAAGGCAAATTGCTGGAACTTCCCGTACCAAAAATTATTTTTTTTTGAAAAGATTAACATTTTTGAAAAAAATTAACTCTGAAAAAAATAGATTTTTGAGGAACTATATAAATTTTTGACAAAAACTTACTTTTTGTTGAAAAATTTATTTTGAAATATTTTGGAAATTCTGAACTTTTTTTCAAAGCAATCGTACTGCTTTAATGCATAGAGACTAAATATCAAAGCGCGTAAGCGCCGCGTCGCTGTCTAACGCATAAGCATTGGTACGGAACCCATAGGAATGTTAACAAAATGTATACTTATTGTTAAAATCTCTATAAAATATCTGATAATTTGATGTGCATATGTCTAATGTCTAATGATTATTGTTGACCGCCAAATGTTATTTTTTTTTTACTTTTTTTTACTAGATCTCCGAAACCGCTAGACCTATTTTCATGAAAATTTGATCAAATCTTCATCTTGATAATGCAAGTAAAATGTTTTTGAATTATACAAATCGGACGCTCCGTTCTCTTAAAAACTGAGTTACCGTTTGTGGCCCTTTTTGCCCCATATCTTCGGAACGGACCTGCCTTTGACAAAAACTAATCAGCACGTCTCCTTATCAATACGAATCGAATGTTTTTTGAATTATTCAAATTGCTTCATCCCGGTTCCCGAAATCGTCGACGAAAAACACACACAAATGCACGCACACACACACACATACATCAATTTTCTCTAAGGTATGCCAATATATTCAGAAACCTTTGAAACGTAAAGATATATAAAAATTTTCATTTTCGATTTTTGTGCGATTACTATAACTTACCCTACGGAAAGTTAATTATAAATAAATCAATTTATTACCTCCAGAACATTAACAATCGTCATTTCATTTCGAATCAAATTTCAAAAAAAAAAATAGTTGCCAAATTTCCGCAAAATTGTCCCACATAGTCAGTCTAAACGCATTTGCAAATGCTTCTGTGCGACATTTTCACTTATACTGTGCTTAGCTTGGCGGCATTTTCACATTTTTCAATAATTTTCACAAAATTGGAAAAGTGCCCCAATACATAAACAGTCTAAACGCACTTGGGTAAACATTTGTACCAGAGTGGCGCTTAGACTGTGCTTAGCTTGGGTGATTTTTTGAATTTTTTATCCAAAATTACAAAAAAAATTTTTTGAAAAAAAATAAGAAACAAAAAATTTTTTTTTCCAAAATCAATTATTTTGTTGAAACAAGCAGAAAGTTCTTTAAGTCATTTAAATCGGACACTTAGTTCTCTCAAAAACTGCCATTTTTTTAACATTTAGCTCTGTATTTCCGGAACCGCTGGGCCTGCCTTTGCCAAAAACTAACCAGCACATCTCCCTATCAATAGGAATCGAATGTTTTTTAAACCATTCAAATCGGTTGATCCGTTTCCTCAAAAACTCGGTTTCTATTTTCTGCACTCTTTGCTCCATATCTCCGTAACGGCTGGACCTGCCTTTGCCAAAAACTAATCAGCACATCTCCCTATCAATAGGAATTGAATGTTTTTTAAACCATTCAAATCGGTTGATCCGTGCGCCCGAAAACGTGGACGAAAAAAAGCGGACATACAAAACACACACACACACATCCATTTTTTCTGAAGTATGCCAAAATGTTCAGAAACCTTCAAAACGTCGAGAAATGTAAAAATTTTTGATTTTGATTTTTGGACGATTACTATAACTTACCCTACGGGAAGTTAAATATATATTCAATGTATTCTCTTTGTGGAGTTTTCAACAAAGAGGAACATTCAGGATAGCCCTCAAACGATTTTTGGCACGAGTCGGATAAGAACAGCTTCGGAAATATTTCGCGTAGCTTTTAATACAATTGCAAGAGCGGTTCGAATTTTAAAATCATATCTCAAGTATATCTGTTTAAAAGTATGTGGATTAAAAGTATTTTATTGAGTTGGAAAAATATCTTCAACTATATCTGTCTACTACTTTTATTGATATTGTTTTATTTTCATGTAGTATATAATTTACGTAGGTTGATGGTCCTGACATCTTTGAATAAGGTACATTTTAATGTAGAGGAGCGAGGGGTTTGTTGTAACAGTTTTTTTTTTAAATTATATATTTTGCGATCCACTGATTATATTTGTACAAAATAAATATCAATAAACACGAAACTATTCCTCTACCGAATCAAATAAAAATAAATTCATTACTGCTGTTCATGATTTCGCAATTAATCAATTTTTAGGAAAATTGCGGCGTTACAACTTACCCCGCATTTGGGGCTAGTAGTAACAATAAAAAATGACAATATTTCTGATAATAAATTCTTTATTTGATTTTAATAAAATTGACTTGTTTCAAAGCAATTATTTTCATAAATCAACGTGAACTATATTTAATACCACTAAAATGTCTCCTGCAGAATTTACATATGCTTTGAATCATTGCTCACTGCTCACATCTTACAACTATACGTTTCATCCAATGTTCTTCACTTGAATCTGTATAGGCTCACTTTAAACCAGATTAACCATTCTTGTAGTTACAACTAGCCTACAAGGTTCTGTTACAACTAATCTCATTTATTGCATTAATCAAGTTAACTATTTAAACAACTTAGTAGTGACCAAAATTGTTGCACACATGTTACACATCACCAAATATTGATGAATTTGAAACAAAATAAGAAAAATAATATTTAACCCTTTCGACTCGGATGCCGCCGCTCCGGAATACCGTTGCGCTCGGAATTTTATAAATAAATATATAACAAAATTAATTTATTAGCTCATGATCCCTATAATTCTAATAAAGATCTGTGAAGAAATGATTTTTTAAACAATATAGCATGGTTTTGAGTGCAATTTTTTTTAATTTTCAAAATTTTCTATTTTATTATCATAATAACTATATTTAAAAGCAATATAACCACATTTTGAAAAAATCCGATACAAAAAAAATTCCGAGTTGAGAGATAAGTATAGCACTATAATATTCCGAGCGCAGCGTACCGACTGGCAGTCCGACTCCCGAGTCGAAAGTGTTAAAACTAGGCGATAATAATAGCGCAAACTGAAATATTATGATAGTACAATTTCACATTGCCTGACAAAAATGACACGGCTGCACAATTTCGTATACTGCGTCGGCCTGCTGGTCATTGGCAATGTTGACCTAATGCGGGAGTGCTTACATTTCTTCCAAACGAGACAAAGAAACATTTTAATATCGTTTAAGATCCTATTGAAGAAAACTTACTTACCCCTGTTACAATAAGTCCCTACTATAATTATTTAAGAAATACGTACAATATTTTTGCTTATTAATTCAATTATTCATTTATTACAATAAATTTGTGTAAAGGGTAGGACGGGGCACAAAGGTAAGTTTTAATTTATCTCTTGTAAAAGTGTTTTTTATTATCTTAATTTACTTTTTTATGCACTCTTTTTTAATGTTTACACCTTTGCCAGGGTAAAGGTTCAGTTGGTCTCTTTACCCCACTCACGTGTAAGCTTTTATAGAGATTATATAAAAAAAAAAACATTTGTATCGAACTTAAAACTAACGTTACATCTTACAAAATAATTAAAAAACGTATACTTAAAAATTATATAAAAGTTTCGTATACTAAACAACAGTGCTGACAACCAAACATTACCGTTTATCTCCCGATAGCAACCTCATAAGAATGGTGGTGATGGCTACTTACACATCTTTTTGTCTCTACTTTTAAATATTATTTTCAAAAAAATCTTAAACTTGCTTGTTTTTGAAATATCGGTGATGGGCCTTTTTACCCGCGGATCTTTAATCTCCGTCCTACCTTTTTTTTTAATTAAATTTGTATGTAATAATCAGAATAAAGTAAATAATTCTATGAGCTACCGCGAGAACACAATCTAAACAAATCTATAATGTAAAGTAAAGAAAAAACTAGTGAGGCGCATGGCATTGTGCCTTAAGGCAAATTGCTTACGGAACTTCCCGTGCCGTAACGAAATGTTCGAGAAATATTGAATTTTTTTAAATAGATTATTATAAATACTGTAACATTTATTGATAATATTATTAATAATAATAATGTCTAATATTTATTCATAAGAATTATATAAACTGAATTACAAAGTTAAAGTTATTTATTTAAAGTATATTAGTGATCTCTAAAACTTTAGCCAGAATTAAAATTGAAATCTTAATTATTTTCAATATACAAAAAAATGACATTTTTTTCCAAAAGCAATTGTTTTGTCAACACAAGCAGAAAGTTTTTTGAATCATTCAATTCGGATGCTTATTTCTCTCAAAAACTGCCATTTCTTGTATATTTAGCTCAGTATCTTTGAAATGGCTGGGCCTGCTTTTGCCAACAACTAATAACCACTTCTCCCAATCATTACTAATTGAATGTTTTTTAGATCATTCAAATCGGATGCTCCGTTCTCTCGAATAATCGATTTCTATTTTCTGCACTCTTTGCTCGTTATCTCCGTAACGGCTGGACCTGCCTTTGCCAAAAACTAATCAGCACATCTCCTTATCAATAGAAATGGAATGTGTTTGAATCATTCACATCGGTTGATCTGTGCGCCCGAAAACGTGAACGAAAAAATGCGGACATACAAAACACACACACACATCCATTTTTTCTGAGGTATGCCAAAATGTTCAGAAACCTTCAAAACGTCGAGAAATGTAAAAATTTTCAATTTCGATTTTTGGACGATTACAATAACTTATCCTACGGGAAGTTAATACCCTACGGGAAGTTAAAAATAAATAAAAATAAATAAATAACTATAATAATAATAACAAATGAATAGAAATAATAATCATAAAAATTATTAAAAAAAAATAAATAAAAAAATAAATAAAAATTAATAATGATAATCAATATAATAATAGAATAGAAAACTGTTCTATTGATCAGTTAACTAATTAGTTTAATAAATAAATTAATATAAATTATATGGAAATTTCGAATAGTGCTGAAACTATGTGGTTTGATACCCTATATTAATTCAAAAATCTTTACAAATTATATTATTTTGTATCCACTTGCTTATGAAAAAATCATGTTATCGTTTTATATAGAATGTTCAAGAGATCTCGACCTTTCCTTCTATTTATCTAAGAGCTTGTTGTTTTATTTGCGTACATTTGTTTAATATAATAATCTTCAAACATCGTCCCCCTTGTTTCTGGCGAAAGCCGGGCGCACGCTCTCGCCCGGAGCAGGGCGGAGTCCCGCGCGATTTTTAACCGAAGTGTCACTTAAAGAAACACGCAGCGATCATCTGCGCCACAGTGTTGCAAACACCCGCGGTTGCTTACTTTGCCTACTGCTACGCACACTGGATTTAATCCGATCTTTCTGACTGGAAGAGCATTGCAATGCAAACCTTAAATAGGATTCAATTGAATGAGTGGGCCGAGACGCATATAAAACGATAATCAAATGCTTTGGAAATATAGAAATGTGATTAAATTCTTAAAATTTAGCGATAACGATGCCTTTTACGTCAACGATTTATATTAAAAATTTGTATAGGGTAGAGCGAGGCTTAAAGAGACTCAAGTAAAAAGGTCCACCATTATATAAAAAACTATTAAAGTATAAAATTTTTTAACAATATTATTTTAAAGTAGAAGGCAAAAGATGTGTAATCATCCATTCTTGCGACGCCACTATCAGGAGATAAACGGCAATGTATCAATATCTGGAGCGTTTTACATGACGTCGATGCTGATATGCTTCTTGAGTGGACTGTAATTTCCATAATCGGCGAAATGTGAAATCTCCACGATGATTGTTTGAGAAAATGAAAGTCCTGTTATGTTCACGTTACATTTATTTAATACTATTTTACAAATACGTCATTCTTCTTTGACTTTTAATACTAGACTAAATATTTATCCCAATTTCAGGCCCGACGGAATACATTTTATTGACTTGTTTTATAACCTAATTATATGAGCCGTCGAACCTGGGCAGGATTGTTCCCTATTTACAGGATTAACAAAATTTCTCCTGCCCGTTATATGAAATGATATTTTATAATTTTACGGCGACGGTTACACCAGATGTTTTAGTTTAAAAAATCATCCATCCTTTGCCGCCTTAATTATTCACTTATAATTAAGATCAGTAATCAATATCAGAAATTTAAGTAATGATATGTATATGTAGATACTAATTATAATTACAAAGTAATGGTATATATGATATATTTTTCAACACAGTTAACCAAAAAATATTTCCTAAATATGACATAAATATCTAACACATAATTAGTTAATAATTTTTTTTTTATGAGGATACATATTAATAATATACATTCTATTAAATAATGGAATGAATGATTTTGTCAAAGTTGTTAGCAAAATTTGTTACTAAATTCAATAAATTAACTTTATCGTTAACCATAATTCATAATACCAATTTTAAAATTATTGTACCGCAAAAATAATATATGGTACAATATAATAATAATTTTGTGAAAATCGATTCTAGTTCACAACTTTTATTGGTAAAATGCACAACTTTAGTAATAGACCTTACAAATGTGTCATTTTTTATCTTTACTATTATTACCCTTTGCTATTATTACCCGTACAATGCTATTAAAAATACGGTAAGCGCTTTGTATATCAAAAAATGCCCGAGCCTCAAAAACATAAGTTTATTCATACCATTGAAAATGCTTATTGGTCTTGAATCAATTATGAATTCTTTCCGTATTACTAATTTATAACCGTAGGTCGGATGAGAAAATAAATCGGCGGTTGTCTTTACTTGCCATATTTTAGGTATTAGAATAGATGCATTTCGTTATATTTTCTACAGACTGCATTAATAGGCTGGTTGGTATAATAATCCAGCATAATGTATCGCTAGACTCAATCAAATATTGAGTTTTGTCTATTTCCAAATTTAAAAACTTAATGGTATGTTTATATAATTTCATGAGCGATAGCGCAACGCAGATTTCAAGCCTATAGTAAGCAGTCGTAATAGCTCTCATAGATTCACAAAAACCGTGAAATCTTATCCTACAAATTTTTCTCAAATGCAAAAAGTAACGTAAAATAATTATATTTTTTATGAGAAATATATTATTTTCAAAATCGCGGCAACGGTTCATGATGCAGCTATATACCGCTGCGTTCCAACCTGTCATTAACTGACATATGTTTTGCGTTGTGAAATTCGCTAGAGCTGCGCATGGCGAAAGAATACCGAAACTTCTAGAAAATTTGGCAATAGACGATAAAATAGCTTGATTTGTTACTTGAAATGATAAAATGCATTTGATAGAAAAAACGTGAAATGCATAGCTGATTGGATCCCATAGCAACCCCAAGGAATTTAATTTGTTTGCATTGCCGGTTACATAAAAATTTTTAGTTTAACGATTCTCATCTGGTATTGAATCAAGGATACTTACTTCGTTGTTAAGCCATGGCAATTGTAAATTATCATGTATACAAGTTCGAGTTATCCTTTTCCTAAACCTTTTTGTTTTTTCTAATAAATTTGGCTCAAAAGTAATGTCAGCTTCATAAAAATGATTTTGAAGAGCGTTTAAAACTAAAAAATATTTTTTTCCTACATCAAATACGAGTTGATCCAAGTATCGGTTAGCTAAAAAATGTGCAGAAGTAGTTTTATAAGTTACCATATTTAATTTAAAACGTTTAATTTTATCATCGGCATTTTTGCGCCATTGAATTTCTATTAAATTTTCATGTTTTTTCTTAACAAGAATTTGTTTTAATATTTTTACTACACCGGTAAACATAAAATCACAAGATTTAAAACGCTCTAAATTGGTAAAAGTATCGTGTTGTAGTTTGCAACTTACATAATGCATATCATTCAGAAAAATGTCCGATGATATTTTTGGGGACCCATCAAATATTACTCGAATTCTGTCACTTCCATTCATAAAAACAGCACGATTGGGCAAGTAATATTCAAATGAATTTAGTGAAGTATTCGGTTCATAATTTGAAATTTTAGAAGCACGTTCTAAATTAAGAAATTCATTTATTAAATTTTTGTACTTCGTTTGCAAACCCGTGTTTTTGTTTAAGTGAGTTTCTAGACTTACAAATCTGCGGTTTGCTTGGTATAATAATTTGTCTAGAATTATAGATAAACGATGCTTTAACGGTAAAGCGACCCTACATCGATTGTTTAAATGTGTAGATATATTTTCTACATAATTGTTATTACCTTTTTCCGGAATTTCCGTGTGACTAAGCTCCTCCGACTCGCAAAATCTCGATACTTCATTCAATAAGATATTGTTTACTGTAAACACCCTTTTACTATGTACTTTTGCTACAGTTATAACATGTATTAAAACTCTCCTTCGATACTCAGGTTGTTGGGTTATAATTTAACCCTTGTAGCTGTGGACTGTATTAAACACTGATTTGTTTGTTTATTATGTATTTGTTGCAGTTCTATATACAATCACTGATTTATTACTAAGTTATAAATGAAGAAAGATATATTTATTTTTATTTGCTATTTACATGTTGTTAAGCGGACTTTCATTTTAGAAGTGAACAACTAGTTCCATTAAAACACTCTGCTACCCCCTCTACCAAGAGTAGCAACCATTCCGTGTAAAGCTTAATGCCCTGAAGTTTTGTCACTTTCATGGCCAATATAATAAAACGAAAAGACGTCAGAACATGCCGGCCGCTTTGAAAAGCTACAGCTTTTAAAAATATAAACATAGCGATTTTGAACTCACAATAAGTATAGCAGTTGTATAAAGATTTTACGAGTATAAAAATTGATTAACAATGTAATAGTGATTTGCATGACAATCTAATCTAAAATTATTTAATTTATATTTCTTAATATTATATAAAACTTAAGATATTTCATTCTTGATTGGTAGAATGCACACTTTGTTTAGTGCCCTTTTTAATTCTCCATTGGGGCCCTTCAGTGTAACAACCCGTACGACACCATCATTGCCTGGGTGTATATCTTTGATCCGTCCAAGATGCCATTTTAATGGTGGTAGATTGTCATCTTTTATAAGCACCAGTTTGCCTATAAAATTATCTTGTTTCATTGGTCTTCTCTATTTGGTTCGTGATTGTAATTCTCCTAGATATTCCTTGTGCCATCTTGTCCAAAAATGCTGCCTTAGCTTTTCAAGATACTGGAGTTTGGTTAGTCTGTTTTCTGGGATGTGGGAAAATGAATTTTCTGGAAGTGATGTTAATGATCTGCCGATCAGGAAATGTGCTGGGGTTAGTGGATTGAGATCAGATGGATCAGAGAATAAGGGAGTTAACGGACGAGAATTCAAAATTGCTTCGATTTATGTTAATAATGTATACATTGAATTGTAACATAATTTTGTCTCGCGTAACACCCTACGAAGATGGTGTTTTAAACTTTTTACCCCAGCTTCCCACAGTCCGCCGAAATGAGGAGATCTAGCTGGTATAAAATGCCAGCTAATATTTTGACTTATTAATTTGCTTCTAATCTCTTCGTTAGATTCCAATAAAAAATTATATAAATCTTTTAAATGAATGTTTGCTCCAGCGAATGTTGTTGCATTGTCTGAAAAGATATTACTAGGAAGACCTCTTCTAGCAATGAATCGTTTTAATGTTTGTAAAAAGAATTCTGTCGATAAATTGCAAACCAGATCCAAATGAATAGCCTTGGTGCATATGCAAATAAAAATACAAATATAAATCTTAAATTTGGCACCGCGTGTTATTCGATCTTTGATAATAAACGGTCCAGCATAATCAAGGCCGACATTGTTAAATGAAAAATCTTGATTGACTCTACTACTAGGCAAATTTCCCATTAGATAAGCATTTGACGATGGTTTTGCTTTGAAACAAGTAACGCATTTATGAATAATTTCATTACAAGCGTTGCGTCCAGAAATTGGCCAAAACCGTTCTCTAATACTTGCGAGAAGTTGTTGAGCACCACAGTGAAGTAATCGGTGATGCTCTTGGTGTAATATTAACGTAGTTAATTTATGTTTTGGGCATAATATTATAGGATTAATTTTATCAAATGAATAATTTGTGTTGCTTAATCGACCGCTTACTCGTATAATTTTCAAATTATCCATAAAAGGATTTAAACATAAAATTCTGCTCTCTTTACTGAGCGATTTAGAATTGACAAGATTCTTATAATCTAATTGGAAAGATTGTTTTTGTGCAATTACTAGCAATACTTTAAAAGCTTGATATAATTCTTGTGTAGTAAGTGGAAGAATAAAATTCTATTTTATTTTTCCAATTGTTTAAGATAACGTATAGCTAAAAATGGTGCAGATGCTGTACCATATGTGACCGTATTTAATTCACAAGCTTTTAAATAGTGATGTGCCAAGTCGAATCAAGTGATTCGAATCATTCGAATCAAGCCTTTAACGACTTGATTCGAATCAGATTTTACTTGATTCGAATCAACTCGTATCAAGCCGCGAAATATTTACTGTGATAAAATATGTATTAACACGAATTTTTCATAAATATAAAATTTTTCATAAATATAAATATAAAAAAAATGTTTTAATTTAATTCAATATTATAATAATATAAAAAATAAATATCATAGATATAAAAAATAAATAATGAATTAAATCATGCGAGCCACCCGACTTTAATATGCTTAAATGTATCGGCAGACTCCAATCGTCTTTATATGACTTTAACCGCATTCATCGACTAACTATATCATTCGACTTCATACGGCTCAAACCGAATCAAGCGGCGATATGAGTTATTCCGACTTCATGAGTCAAACCGAATCAAGCGGCGATATGAGTTGTTCCGACTTCATATGAGCCAACTCGAATCAAGCGGCGATATGAGTTGTTTCGACTTCATGACACAAACCGAATCAAGCAGCGATATGAGTTGTTCCGACTTATGAGCCAAACCGAATCAAGCGGCGTTATGAGTTATTCCGAATTCTGATTCGAATCATCCCGACTTCAAGCCGTTCGAGCGATATGAGTTAACCGTATGGGCGATACAATGCGTCGTCGTTCTTGCGTGTTTATTTATTTTACGAAGAGCTGAGAGCGCTTTTGTTCGTGAAATATCAATACCCAATTTTGATAATAATTAAGTGTTTTAGATCTTAAATGTTATCAGAATAAACCACTCGAAATTATGAAACGAGTTTCGGGAATCTTTCAATATAATTCTCTTTTGAAACAATTACTAAACACCAGAAAGTCAGTAAATAATATGTTAACTTCTAATTATGTAAGTAATGGCAAATTCACATTAATTAAATTAACTTTCAGCTCTCAGTTTAGATGCGATCCTTTACTGATTACATAGTAAAATAAACAATCGACCCATGATTCCAAATATTATTTTATATACTTTAGTGATGCACAATTGTTTGGTAATCTATTATGGTAAATTAATTTGAAGATATGTTTCAGCCGTCTTCAAAATTATATCATTTTTAATAATTTTCAAAATATACTTTTTGATAGTAATTTATGATTACAATTTCTACTTTGTCGGTTATATTGGTTAAACTGACAATTTTGATTATAAATTTGGATCACTTTTACTAAATTAATACATCCATGATTTTTTTTGTCCATATATATACTTGATTCGAGTTGATTCGAATCATGATTCGAATCAGGTTTTTTTCTGATTCGAATCATTCGAATCGGGAATTTTTCGAGTCGGCACATTACTACTTTTAAATCATCTGTTGGATTTCGTCTATCGTATTTATTAATTAATATTAGCCGATACATTTTTAAAGTATCGCTTAATAAAACATTTGTATGCATTCTAAATCTTAAAATTATGAGAAATAAATCATTTTGAATTGACGTTCCCGTATAGAACATAATTTAATGGCAAGCCGCTTGAAGACTTCCCCGAACTTTGAAAAATATCTCTCGTTTTTGTTTTTAAACTATATTTATTCTTTACTGCGCGACGTGGCAAGAAATATTGACTATTTGACTTAATATTAAAATTACTAACTTCAGGCATATGTTCTAACTTACTATATACATTAATAAAATTTACACAATTAATTTTTAATAAACTATTCTTTTCGAATTTATGTTTAAGTGACATAAATCTTTGTTTATGACGAGTTGTCAAATCTCCTAAATGTACCTCATTATTTTTAAAATGAATTTTTTCTATAAATCTACCTGTAAATTCGCATTTAAAATTTGTTATAAAATGATTTTCATAAAAACTTTTTATAATTGTTGTCTTTAATATCTTCTACTTCAAAAACTTTCTCTAATTGTTGATTATCATTATAATTATTCAATGCTAATAAATTTACTAAACGTTTTGAATTTTTTGAATATGTGCAATTCGGAGAAAACGACCCAACTAATATCCAACCTAATAAAGTTTTCTGTAAAATTGGTGCCTTATCACCTAATTTAATTCTACCAACCCATAAAAGTTTTCAAAACATATCTGCCCCTAAAAGTATATCTATATTTTGCGACTTATTATATTCCGGATCAGCTAAAGAAATATTTGCCGGAATTTTAAAATTGTCAACTATGGAAACTAATGGAAGGGGTTCTGTTATTTTATCTAACACTAAACAATTTAAATTTGATTTAAATGAGGTATTTGTAGATTTAAAATTTATATTTGTTGAAAACTGAATATTGGTTGCTATCTGCCCGACGCCCATAACTGTATAATTTGTTTTGTCTAATTTTATATCTAGCCTTTTGCAGGTATCTGCCGTAATAAAATTACTTTGTGCCCCGCAATCTAATGCTACCCATTCACTAGGCAACCAGGCAACCGAGCAATTTATGACCAAATGACCAATAAATGTCCAGTTTTAAAAATTTTCGGTTTCTCAGGCGATCGAACCAAATTTCATTCATATTTCTTGAACATTAGAGAAAAAAGTATGTATATTTTGAACGTGAAATGAGATAAAATCAACTTTTGTTGCAAATTTTAGTTCGTTTTCATTTTATTTAAACATTTATTTTTTATATAAAAATCATATTAAACTTATTCATATTAAATTAATGTTGTACATTTGCAACAGATGAATTTGGAATGAATTTTGTCGCAAATATATAGCTCAAAATATTGTTCAAATGTAGACCAATAGCAGTTGTAACAAATTATTCACGATTTACATTATATTAAAATCTAATTTTAACCTGAAACATGGCCTTTATTCTTGGAATATACGTCTACATTTTCAATAATGCAGCTACGAGAAAGGGTCGTGCAATGTGGATTTCATAAGTGAAATTAAATTCCGAACCAATGATTCATATTTTTTGAGGTGCAATTAAAAACGGACAACTTTTAAAACAAATTCAATATTATATTATATATTATATTGTATTTTTAAAGGAAAAAACACGAATTAAAAATCAATTTTTTATTTATATGAATAAAATGTAGAATTCTTTATGTATGTATGTATTTTCCCAGTGGAATCAATTTTTTGTACTATATAAAAAGTTTTTTATTAGATAATAATACATCCCTTTGCCGTTCTTAATATATTCATTTCTAAAATTTTATTTATAATATATAAAGAAATTTGGTAGGTATATTCTATCTTATCGTTATATATTTATTTGAAATAAAGAATTTAATATTTTTCTTATATCATTGAAATCAGCGCAAGAAATGGATTTTCCGATCTAAGGTGTTAACGGTTAATTTATAGAATTTCGGATTTTGGAAAAATCGGATTAAATTCATTTGTGGACTTTCGGTACGAATATTCCTGGATTCAGGATTAATGCATTAAACTCAATGTTACCTTTTTCCAAAAATAATACCCAGGCATTATTGACAGACATTTAATAATATAATTTAAATAATATTGTGAATATAAAAGTACCTACTTTATGTAGCGAATAATAACGGTCCGTGTGTCATCATTCAGTAAATTTTTTTAAATATTTATATAGTATAACACCAGGAAAAATAATCACAAAAATTGGAACTAACATTATTGAAAAATAAAACATACTTGTTTACTTAAATAAATTATTATTCTTGACTGTATAATCAACCGAATAAAAGCAAGGATGTTATCTGAAACGCATGGATTTATAATAATTTTCAAATATAAATAAATATTAAATATTATGCACAAATAAATATAGAATTTCACCTACATATTTTTACCTACGTGATTTTGAAAATATATTTTTGTATTTTATGAAAAAAGGCATCGTTTCGAGTCATTTTATGATTAGGATCTCATAAAATTGGCAAAATATTCAGGTAAAATCTGGTAGCTCCGATGTCCGCCAGAACTGCGAACATCATTTTAGTCGCCTGAACTATTAATTTTTATCATTTTACTACGGATCTTCATAAAAATCTTCAAGTCGGGTGCTAATAATTCTTTTGTACTGTTAATTTTTTTATAATGTTTGTTGAAACATATAATAGGCGATGTCTTGCGAATTCGAAAATATTGCTCATGACATCATGTTTCATCTCTATTTTTTTTTTTTTTTTTTTTTATTTATTATTTAATAGACAATCAGAAGACAAAGTTTCTATTAGCCTATGTGATAAATTATATTTGGCGTTTTAGAGGTCTCCTCCATTGAAGAGATCCTCTGCTAGAATTATTCTATAGCTGTCTGTATGTAATTTAATATTGCAGATCCTTTGGCCATTTCTTCTTGAGTCTTCTTGTTTGAACCATTTTGTTGATAATTTGTATTTCAGCGTTCGAATGATCATCAATTTTGTTGTGATAAGAACAGCTCCGGGTCATTATAATTTCATTTACAGTTTTAATTTCCAGGTTCCTGTGGATGGTCTCATTAGTTACGTACCAAGGCGCATCTACCATTGCCCTTAATATTTTGTTCTGGGTACGCTGCATAATTTTTATGTTTGATGCACTTGCACATCCCCATAATTCTATTCCGTAGCTCCATATTGGTACTAGTACAGTTTTGTATATTAAAGTCTTGTTTGCGTATGACATTTTCGATTTTCTGCCAATTAGCCAGTACAGTTGTTTGAATTTTTTCATTGTTTGTTTGCTTGTTTGTTTGATATGGGGACCCCATGTGAGTCTACGGTCTAGATGAAGCCCTAAATAATTAATGCTGGTACTAGGAGGAATTTCGATGTTATTTATAAATACGGCCTCACAGTTTTGAGTTCTCGTTGTAAACGTTATATGTTTTGATTTGTCTTCATTTATACTTATTTTCCATTCTTTCAGCCATTCTTCAAGTGCGAATAGATGTTCTTGTAAGTTTAGAGATGCGATTACTGGATCTTGATGTGTTGCCATGATCATTGTATCATCCGCGAATGTACCCGTAATTGTGTTGTTATGTGTTGGTAAGTAATATATTGTGTATAAAATTGGTCCTAATACACTACCCTGTGGTACTCCCGATTTTATTGGATGAAAATCTGATACTGCATCTCTTACTCTTGTCCTGAAATATCTACCAGTCAAGAATGACTTCAGTATTTTATATAATTGATTTGGTAAGCATTTTTTAATTTTGGCTATCAACCCATCATGCCACACTCTATCGAATGCTTGCTTTACGTCGATGAATACCGCAGAGCAATACTCACTGTCTTCAAAAGCTTTGTGAATGATTGAAGTTATCCTATGAGCCTGTTGTATAGTGGAGTGAGATTGTCTAAAACCAAATTGATGATCTGGTATCGCGGTAAGATTTTCTTGGATTCTTACTAGTAATATTTTTTCCAATAGTTTAGATATAACCGGTTGAAGACTAATTGGTCTGTATGAATTAGCCATATGACTAGGTTTACCTTGTTTTTGTAACATTATTACTTCAGAGTTCTTTAGGTCCTTTGGCCAATATCCCAAACGTCGTACTCCATTGAATATATAAGTCAGCATTATTAGACCTTTTCTTGGCAATTCTTTCAAAATTTTAGCATCCAATTGATCAATTCCTGGACATTTTTTGTTATTTAAGAGTGAAATTTGTCTCTTAATTTCTTTTGGTGTAACCTGTTTAATGTTTTCAGTAGTGCCTTTTATCTCATTAACTTCATCAGATACTCGCGGTTGTTGACTATTTTCATTTGGAGTAAATACGTTTCTTAGATAGTCCGCAAACATATTCGCCTTTTCTTGATCACTCCTAGCCCATAGTCCTTCCGAATCTAATCTTATTGCCGAATTAGTTGTTATAGGTCTTCTAGTTTTTTTAATTGGTGCCCAAATCGTGTTATAATACTTGTTAAGATTAGTAATATAGTTCATTATGCCAATTTCTCTCCACTGTTTTAATTCATGTTTAAGTTTTCTTGCCAAATTATTGTATATTGTTTTGTCGTGCTGGTTATGACTTCTTTGCCAGACATTTCTCGCCTTTCGTTTATCCTTTATAAGCTGCCTAATTTCCATTGGTACGTTGATTTCCAGTTTATGTTGCGCTAGTTCTGGTGTGGCAATCCTAGCAGCTTGTTGAAGAGTACTTATAAACTGTTCAGTTATTTCGTCGAGATCGTTGTCATTTTTAATTCTTACTTTAAGGTTGATTTTTGAATCAATTACATTTCTGAAACACTCCCAATTCGTTTTGTGATTTTACAGTTTGCGTTGTACCTTCCGTTTTATTACATTAGTACTTAGGGTCAGAATTATGGGCGTATGATCCGAAGATAAGTCTTCATTACTTTCTATATCAATATAATTACTTGAAATATTTTTTGTTATAAAAAAATCTAGCAGATCCGGTATCTTCTGTATGTCTGTTGGCCAGTAGGTGGGACTCCCAGTTGTTATTATGGTATAGTTTTTCTCATATATTAACTCTGCTAGTTGTTTACCTTTTGGAGTCGTAAGTCTTGAGCCCCATATTATATTCTTAGAGTTGAAGTCACCACCAACTATAAATTTATTTCCTAATGTTTCAAAAAATTCTTCATAATCGTTTTTTTTTAGATTATATCGTGGAGGGCAATAGATGGCTGAAACAATAATATGGTGTTCGAAACTTTTTATTTTAACTGATGTTGCCTGTATATGGTTTTGTTGATATTTTGCTAACTCATAGTATTCTATTGATGATTTTATTAGAATACCAGCCCCAGCGTGTGCTGTGTTGTCAGGATGATTAGTACCATAAAAGTTGTAGAATGGAATTTTTATGTATGAAGACCTTGTGAGATGAGTTTCGCTTATTAATAAGATGTCAATCATTTGTATTTGAAGAAACATAGTTAATTCATTCAGATGATTTAGAATGCCATTTGCATTCCATTCAGCAATCCGCAGTGAGTTAGCCATTATTTCTTAGCCAAAACAGTGAGCATCTGCATGATCATATTATTTTGTTCCATGAGTTGTTTAAACATATCTCTAAAACTGTTCAAGAAATCCTGTAGTACGGTACTTGTTTCGGGCCCGCTGGTTGCGTTTCTTTGTTGATTTCGGATGACCTCCGAGTAGCTCATATGATTTGTGTTTCTGATGTTAATATTTTGACGACTTGTGTTTGGATCATGAATATCTCTCGTATCATGTGATTTTTTTGTTGTATATGTTTTTTTGTAAGCAGTGGAGTACGCGGCCTTGTATTCTTCGCAACCTCTGTAATTTGAGGGGTGATCTTTACCACAAAGTGCGCACGTAGCAGGCGTACTTTTTGGTTTTACGCAAATTTTTGAGTTATGATTTTCTCCACATTTGACACAAGCAAATGGTCGATTGCAATAAGTTTTGCAATGACCATAATTTTGGCATCTTGTGCATTGTATTAATCCTTTTCTCTTTTTGGGCGCTTCAATTACTACAATATGGTTCAATAACTTTGTGATATTGTAAATTTTCTTATTATTATCAGAGGGTTCCAAATCAACAAAAAACATGTTGAGTGGCTTTTTGGTTATATACGATCTCATATTTATTATATTTCTGACCTTGTGATTTTTCTTCTCTAGTTCCGTTTTTATTTCGTTGATATCGTATGTATGATGGATATTTTTGAGTACCACTCTGTATGCTCTTTCATTTTTAAGTTGATAAGTATGATAAACAGTACCTTTTGTTTTGAAAAAATTTATAAGCAGCTTGTATTGCTCGGGCTGTTGAACATTTATTTTCACTGTATCGTCCGACATTGATTTTGTATAACATTGTTCTCTGTTTATTACACTATTGATATCAGATACCATATCAGAAAATTTTTTTACGTTATATAGAAATATAGGAGGTGGCCTTGTAGTTTTCTCGGTGTTATCAGTTTGTGTTTTTGTTGTTTGGGACGGATGACCTTTGTTTGTTTTTAATGCATCGAACCTGTTTCGAGTCGGCGTTATGTTTACATTTTCGACATATTTATTAGCCGATGGGCGTCTGCGTTTGCTGCCTGGTTCTATTATTTGCCAAGAAGTTGACGGAACTATTTCGTCCATAATCGTATCGTCTGATTGATTTTTTTCATTAATTGAACTATTAGTTTTCTGAATGATGATTACTTGTTTACTGCCTGGTTCTATTGTTTGCCAAGAAGTTGACGGAACTATTTTGTCCATAATCGTATCTTCTGTTTGGTTTTTTCCATTAATTGAACTATTAGTTTTCTGATTGATGATTACTTGTTTAATATATTCATTGTCCATCGTCGACGTATCATGAAGAATGTTGATAGTTTCAACTAACGGAGGGATAGAATAAGTTATATTTTCTTGATTTTGCATATTTGTAATAAAATTATTCACTTATTTACAATTAAATGCCCCCCCTAAAATGGGCATTTGTTGCACGAAACACTGTATCACTACACTGGATATTTGATGATTAACATTCACACTTGTTGTTTACGTAACACTATTGCGCACTATTGAATTTCAGCTTCGATCCGTTCGGGTCGGCTGCTCGAGCTCAACTTCATCTCTATTTTGTATCTGCCTCTTGCTCAATCCATAATAAATCTTCCGATTTCTTCCATAATAAACTGCCTAGTGGATGGTACATTAAAAGACACCGACATTCTATGAACTTTCCGCTCGAGTTTTATACTTATATAACAGCTGTTGCTAAAATTACTTGTGACTGTAATTTAGTATTAATATTTTTTGTCGAATAATTGGCAACCGTTAAATTTGCACCCGATGTGCTAGGATTTTTATCAATATCATTATTATCATATATTATGTTTTTTTTTTTTTATTTATTTTATTTGGCCTCTTATTTACAAACTAGCCATATACAAAGTTTCCTACATTTATATTCTAATTTTACATTTAACTAAAAAATTATATATAATTTTATAATATTCAATATTTGACAGTAAACTAAATAAATTAAATGGTTTAACTAAATTTTTAATTCTATATAATTCATATAATAAATAATCCCTATTTTCTTGATATCTGCTGCAAGTTAAAATTATATGTTCCAAAGATCCCACATCCTTCCCACAGTCACAAATAGCTGACTCTCTCATCTTTATTTTGAACAGGTGTTCTGGGAAATGTCCATGGTTACACCTTATTCTGTTCATCGTACTTATAAAGTATCTATCTTCATTTTTGAATTGATAAAACCAAGGTACCTTTTTAACAAAGTCGTTAACCCCTTTATAATATTTTCCTTTATATCTTGATGTTATTTGCCAATCCGTTTTCCATTTATTAACTGCTTTATTTTTCATAACTTTTATTATATCTTTATTTAATACTTGGTTATATTCCATTCCCTTTAAGCAATCGTATTTGGCTAATTCATCAGCTTTTTCGTTTCCTGAAATTCCGGAGTGACCTTTTACCCATCCTATTCTTATATCCTTTCCATTTTCTTTAATTTTCTCCAAATCTTGCAAGATATCAAAATAAATTTTTTCTTCTAAATTTAGATCTCTAAAAAACACTTGTAATTTATTGATACAGCTCATGCTGTCCGTAATTATAATTGTTTTATTATAATTCTGTTCTTCAGCTTTTCTTATGGCCTCCTTAATTGCAAATAACTCCGCTGTATAGACAGAAACACACCCTGGTAATTTGTAACATTCACTTGTTTGATCGGTTTCTTTATATATAGCAAAACCTACATTGTCCATATCCTTCGATCCATCCGTAAATATAACTTCTGCATCTGGATTATTATTAACAGATTTTAATAAATCGATATTCATAATATTATCAAATATACAACTGTCAAAATATATTTTATTATAATAAGGATGAATGCTGAATGAATACATACTTTCTTGATATTTAATTACTTCTCTAAAACTCTGAATAATAATAGGTATTTTTTTATTCAGCCAATAAATATTACGTTCACATTCATTATTTAAATCATTAATTCTGTCATATATTTCAGATGAATTGAAATTAATTTTTTTCAACATATATTTGTCACTCAACCATTCATATCTGACTTTTAGTGGCATAACACCAGTTTCTAATAACAGTACATTTGTTGGTGTCGATCTCATCATACCTGCGCAAAATCTTAAACATTTGTATTGAATTTTTTCAAGCTCATTTACCATATTTGAATGTCCAAAAATTATGCTACCATATTCCAGTATTGATCTAATTATGGTTTTATATAAATTAATAGATGTGATAGGGTGTGAACCCCACCAAGTACTGTTTATCAGTCTCATTAAACTGGTCTTTTTTTCAATTCTTTTTTTAATATAATTCATATGATATTTAAAAGTCATTTTTTGATCAAAATATATACCTAGGAATTTATTGTTGCAATGAATTTTAATTGTATTATATGGACTTGAAATACAAGCTGGGAACTTTTTATTGGAATGCCTCGTAAATATTCCTATGGAGCTTTTATCATCTGATAGTTCCAGACCTTTCTCATTCAACCAAATATGCAGCAATTCCATATTCATAGACATCATATCGATGGCCTCTTTCAAATTATCTTTTTCAATATAGATCAATAAATCATCTGCATATTGTAGAATTTTCGTACCTTCCAACCATATACCTTCTATATCCCGTACATATAGAGCATATAATAAAGGACTAAGGATAGCTCCTTGAGGTAGACCCTGTCGAAGAACTCTTCCAATCCTTGCATTTTCATTTATTTTAACTTCTATTTCTCTATTAAAGGTAGTATATACCATAGCTTTGATCAATTTTTCTGGTAAGCCAGCATGTACAAGACTTTCTGCTAATTTTCCCGGCACCACATTATCGTATGCACCCTTTATATCGCAAAACAGTGCAACGACATAAGTGTTTCTTGAAAAGGCTAGATGTATGTCTGTGGAAAATATACTTAGACTATCTTGTGTGCTTAATCCTTTTCTAAAGCCAAATTGGCTTTTGGGGAGTAACTGATTGTTTTCAATCCACCACTCGACTCTTCTTTTTATCATCCTATCTTTTATTTTAGCAATACATGACGCCAAAGTAATTGGTCTATATGCATTGCTATCATCAGAATTATTGCTCTTTTTTTTAATTAAAATAACTCTAAATTTATCCCAATCAGGAATTTCATTCGGTGACAGCCAATACTTATTAATAATTTTGAGTAGAATTTCTTTTCCGGACTGTGGAAGGTTTTTTAACATAGAATAATGAATGTTGTCTAATCCTGGAGCAGTATCTTTGATTTTGCTCCAAGATTTTTCTAATTCCCATAATGAAAATGGTCTAATTAATGACTTTTCTACCAAACCTGTTACTCTATTTCCTTTAAGATATTTACAAATATCATCACCCACTCCAAAGGGCGCAATATTATCAACTACTTCTTCCACTACTTTATCATTAATCAATTCTGAATTCTTCTCATTCTGTGAAATATAATTGTTCATTGATTTAACCGTTTTAAAAATAATTTTAGATGGGGTATTAGGATTTAGATTGTTGACAAATTTACACCAACTTTCTCTTTTCTTTATTTTTAGTTCTTTCCGAACTTTAGCTTTAATTTTATTACACTGAAGAAAATTTTCTAAACTCGAATTTCTTCTAAAGTTCTTTTCTGCTTTTCTTCGTTCTTCTACCAGTTTAAAACATTCTTCATCCCACCACACTGGTTTCCTCACTTGAGATGTTGTTAACATTTTATTTATTGGTATACATTTTTCCGCAGTTTGATTTATAATATTTGTGAATTTTTCATAAATGTTACTATCTAAATGATTGCCCAAAGATAAGATTTCATGTTCAATCATTATTTTATATTTTTGCCAATCAGCTTTACCACAATTCCATTTTCTATTGGGAATAAATATCCTGTTACTTCTCACTATATCCAAATAAAAATAAATAGGATAATGATCAGAGCCTAAGTTTTCCTCTATTACTTTCCATGTTATTAAATGAAATATTTCAGAAGAGCACACTGTAACATCAACTACAGTTTTAGTGTTTTTAAACACAAGTGTTGGGGAACCATTATTTAATACAAATAAATTACACTCTTCAATTGATTCCATTAAATTCATTCCGTAATTATCATTATAGTTACATCCCCAGGAATGGTGATGCGCATTTACATCTCCAGCTATAATGAACGGTCTAGGAATATTCTCAAATAAATAATTCCATTGTTGTTTCGTAACGTGTGTACCTGGCGATATATATATTGATACCAAATATATTTTTTTATCTCCTAATATTATTGATATTGCACA
The DNA here is from genome assembly GCF_003426905.1 of Ctenocephalides felis. Lineage (NCBI taxonomy): Eukaryota > Metazoa > Arthropoda > Insecta > Siphonaptera > Pulicidae > Ctenocephalides > Ctenocephalides felis. Next base: position 143,378,672 of record NW_020538040.1, read on the forward strand.
TAATTGGACTTTGTTTATATCTATTTCTCCAATATCTATATTTACAATCTGATAGTTAATTCTTTCGTTAATAATTATAGCCGCTCCACCTTTCCCGTCATATCTGTCAGTTCTGATTATATTGTAATTTTTTAAATAGTACCGTCGGTTCCATTTGAACCAGGATTCTGATAAAAATATAACATCAGTTTTATTTTGATATAAAAAGATTTCCAAACTTTCTTTGTTAGAATTAAACGACCTAATGTTCCACTGTAATAAGTTTCGCTTATTAATAAGATGTCAATCATTTGTATTTGAAGAAACATAGTTAATTCATTCAGATGATTTAGAATGCCATTTGCATTCCATTCAGCAATCCGCAGTGAGTTAGCCATTATTTCTTAGCCAAAATAGTGAGCATCTGCATGATCATATTATTTTGTTCCATGAGTTGTTTAAACATATCTCTAAAACTGTTCAAGAAATCCTGTAGTACGGTACTTGTTTCGGGCCCGCTGGTTGCGTTTCTTTGTTGATTTCGGATGACCTCCGAGTAGCTCATATGATTTGTGTTTCTGATGTTAATATTTTGACGACTTGTGGTTGGATCATGAATATCTCTCGTATCATGTGATTTTTTTGTTGTATATGTTTTTTTGTAAGCAGTGGAGTACGCGGCCTTGTATTCTTCGCAACCTCTGTAATTTGAGGGGTGATCTTTACCACAAAGTGCGCACGTAGCAGGCGTACTTTTTGGTTTTACGCAAATTTTTGAGTTATGATTTTCTCCACATTTGACACAAGCAAATGGTCGATTGCAATAAGTTTTGCAATGACCATAATTTTGGCATCTTGTGCATTGTATTAATCCTTTTCTCTTTTTGGGCGCTTCAATTACTACAATATGGTTCAATAACTTTGTGATATTGTAAATTTTCTTATTATTATCAGAGGGTTCCAAATCAACAAAAAACATGTTGAGTGGCTTTTTGGTTATATACGATCTCATATTTATTATATTTCTGACCTTGTGATTTTTCTTCTCTAGTTCCGTTTTTATTTCGTTGATATCGTATGTATGATGGATATTTTTGAGTACCACTCTGTATGCTCTTTCATTTTTAAGTTGATAAGTATGATAAACAGTACCTTTTGTTTTGAAAAAGTTTATAAGCAGCTTGTATTGCTCGGGCTGTTGAACATTTATTTTCACTGTATCGTCCGACATTGATTTTGTATAATATTGTTCTCTGTTTATTACACTATTGATATCAGATACCATATCAGAAATTTTTTTTACGTTATATAGAAATATAGGAGGTGGCCTTGTAGTTTTCTCGGTGTTATCAGTTTGTGTTTTTGTTGTTTGGGACGGATGACCTTTGTTTGTTTTTAATGCATCGAACCTGTTTCGAGTCGGCGTTATGTTTACATTTTCGACATATTTATTAGCCGATGTGCGTCTGCGTTTGCTGCCTGGTTCTATTATTTGCCAAGAAGTTGACGGAACTATTTCGTCCATAATCGTATCGTCTGATTGATTTTTTTCATTAATTGAACTATTAGTTTTCTGATTGATGATTACTTGTTTACTGCCTGGTTCTATTGTTTGCCAAGAAGTTGACGGAACTATTTTGTCCATAATCGTATCTTCTGATTGGTTTTTTCCATTAATTGAACTATTAGTTTTCTGATTGATGATTACTTGTTTAATATATTCATTGTCCATCGTCGACGTATCATGAAGAATGTTGATAGTTTCAACTAACGGAGGGATAGAATAAGTTATATTTTCTTGATTTTGCATATTTGTAATAAAATTATTCACTTATTTACAATTAAATGCCCCCCCTAAAAGGGGCATTTGTTGCACGAAACACTGTATCACTACACTGGATATTTGATGATTAACATTCACACTTGTTGTTTACGTAACACTATTGCGCACTATTGAATTTCAGCTTCGATCCGTTCGGGTCGGCTGCTCGAGCTCAACTTCATCTCTATTTTGTATCTGCCTCTTGTTCATTCCATAATAAATCTTCCGATTTCTTCCATAATAAACTGCCTAGTGGATGGTATCTTAAAAGACACCGACATTCTATGAACTTTCCGCTCGAGTTTTATACTTATATAACAGCTGTTGCTAAAATTACTTGTGACTGTAATTTAGTATTAATATTTTTTGTCGAATAATTGGCAACCGTTAAATTTGCACCCGATGTGCTAGGATTTGTATCAATATCATATTATTATCATATATTATGTTTTTTTTATTTTTATTTATTTTATTTGGCCTCTTATTTACAAACTAGCCATATACAAAGTTTCCTACATTTATATTCTAATTTTACATTTAACTAAAAAATTATATATAATTTTATAATAATCAATATTTGACAGTAAACTAAATAAATTAAATGGTTTAACTAAATTTTTAATTCTATATAATTCATATAATAAATAATCCCTATTTTCTTGATATCTGCTGCAAGTTAAAATTATATGTTCCAAAAATCCCACATCCTTCCCACAGTCACAAATAGCTGACTCTCTCATCTTTATTTTGAACAGGTGTTCTGGGAAATGTCCATGGTTACACCTTATTCTGTTCATCGTACTTATAAAGTATCTATCTTCATTTTTGAATTGATAAAACCAAGGTACCTTTTTAACAAAGTCGTTAACCCCTTTATAATATTTTCCTTTATATCTTGATGTTATTTGCCAATCCGTTTTCCATTTATTAACTGCTTTATTTTTCATAACTTTTATTATATCTTTATTTAATACTTGGTTATATTCCATTCCCTTTAAGCAATCGTATTTGGCTAATTCATCAGCTTTTTCGTTTCCTGAAATTCCGGAGTGACCTTTTACCCATCCTATTCTTATATCCTTTCCATTTTCTTTAATTTTCTCCAAATCTTGCAAGATATCAAAATAAATTTTTTCTTCTAAATTTAGATCTCTAAAAAACACTTGTAATTTATTGATACAGCTCATGCTGTCCGTAATTATAATTGTTTTATTATAATTCTGTTCTTTAGCTTTTCTTACGGCCTCCTTAATTGCAAATAACTCCGCTGTAATGACAGAAACACACCCTGGTAATTTGTAACATTCACTTGTTTGATCGGTTTCTTTATATATAGCAAAACCTACATTGTCCATATCCTTCGATCCATCCGTAAATATAACTTCTGCATCTGGATTATTATTAACAGATTTTAATAAATCGATATTTATAATATTATCAAATATACAACTGTCAAAATATATTTTATTATAATAAGGATGAAAGCTGAATGAATACATACTTTCTTGATATTTAATTACTTCTCTAAAACTCTGAATAATAATAGGTATTTTTTTATTCAGCCAATAAATATTACGTTCGCATTCATTATTTAAATCATTAATTCTGTCATATATTTCAGATGAATTGAAATTAATTTTTTTCAACATATATTTGTCACTCAACCATTCATATCTGACTTTTAGTGGCATAACACCAGTTTCTAATAACAGTACATTTGTTGGTGTCGATCTCATCATACCTGCGCAAAATCTTAAACATTTGTATTGAATTTTTTCAAGCTCATTTACCATATTTGAATGTCCAAAAATTATGCTACCATATTCCAGTATTGATCTAATTATGGTTTTATATAAATTAATAGATGTGATAGGGTGTGAACCCCACCAAGTACTGTTTATCAGTCTCATTAAACTGGTCTTTTTTTTCAATTCTTTTTTTAATATAATTCATATGATATTTAAAAGTCATTTTTTGATCAAAATATATACCTAGGAATTTATTGTTGCAATGAATTTTAATTGTATTATATGGACTTGAAATACAAGCTGGGAATTTTTTATTGGAATGCCTCGTAAATATTCCTATGGAGCTTTTATCATCTGATAGTTCCAGACCTTTCTCATTCAACCAAATATGCAGCAATTCCATATTCATAGACATCATATCGATGGCCTCTTTCAAATTATCTTTTTCAATATAGATCAATAAATCATCTGCATATTGTAGAATTTTCGTACCTTCCAACCATATACCTTCTATATCCCGTACATATAGAGCATATAATAAAGGACTAAGGATAGCTCCTTGAGGTAGACCCTGTCGAAGAACTCTTCCAATCCTTGCATTTTCATTTATTTTAACTTCTATTTCTCTATTAAAGGTAGTATATACCATAGCTTTGATCAATTTTTCTGGTAAGCCAGCATGTACAAGACTTTCTGCTAATTTTCCCGGCACCACATTATCGTATGCACCCTTTATATCGCAAAACAGTGCAACGACATAAGTGTTTCTTGAAAAGGCTAGATGTATGTCTGTGGAAAATATACTTAGACTATCTTGTGTGCTTAATCCTTTTCTAAAGCCAAATTGGCTTTTGGGCAGTAACTGATTGTTTTCAATCCACCACTCGACTCTTCTTTTTATCATCCTATCTTTTATTTTAGCAATACATGACGCCAAAGTAATTGGTCTATATGCATTGCTATCATCAGAATTATTGCTCTTCTTTTTAATTAAAATAACTCTAAATTTATTCCAATCAGGAATTTCATTCGGTGACAGCCAATACTTATTAATAATTTTGAGTAGAATTTCTTTTCCGGACTGTGGAAGGTTTTTTAACATAGAATAATGAATGTTGTCTAATCCTGGAGCAGTATCTTTGATTTTGCTCCAAGATTTTTCTAATTCCCATAATGAAAATGGTCTAATTAATGACTTTTCTACCGAACCTGTTACTCTATTTCCTTTAAGATATTTACAAATATCATCACCCACTCCAAAGGGCGCAATATTATCAACTACTTCTTCCACTACTTTATCATTAATCAATTCTGAATTCTTCTCATTCTGTGAAATATAATTGTTCATTGATTTAACCATTTTAAAAATAATTTTAGATGGGGTATTAGGATTTAGATTGTTGACAAATTTACACCAACTTTCTCTTTTCTTTATTTTTAGTTCTTTCCGAACTTTAGCTTTAATTTTATTACACTGAAGAAAATTTTCTAAACTCGAATTTCTTCTAAAGTTCTTTTCTGCTTTTCTTCGTTCTTCTACCAGTTTAAAACATTCTTCATCCCACCACACTGGTTTCCTCACTTGAGATGTTGTTAACATTTTATTTATTGGTATACATTTTTCCGCAGTTTGATTTATAATATTTGTGAATTTTTCATAAATGTTACTATCTAAATGATTGCCCAATGATAAGATTTCATGTTCAATCATTATTTTATATTTTTGCCAATCAGCTTTACCACAATTCCATTTTCTATTGGGAATCAATATCCTGCTACTTCTCACTATATCCAAATAAAAATAAATAGGATAATGATCAGAGCCTAAGTTTTCCTCTATTACTTTCCATGTTATTAAATGAAATATTTCAGAAGAGCACACTGTAACATCAACTACAGTTTTAGTGTTTTTAAACACAAGTGTTGGGGAACCATTATTTAATACAAATAAATTACATTCTTCAATTGATTCCATTAAATTCATTCCGTAATTATCATTATAGTTACATCCCCAGGAATGGTGATGCGCATTTACATCTCCAGCTATAATGAACGGTCTAGGAATATTCTCAAATAAATAATTCCATTGTTGTTTCGTAACGTGTGTACCTGGCGATATATATATATATATATATATATATTGATACCAAATATATTTTTTTATCTCCTAATATTATTGATATTGCACATAATTGGACTTTGTTTATATCTATTTCTCCAATATCTATATTTACAATCTGATAGTTAATTCTTTCGTTAATAATTATAGCCGCTCCACCTTTCCCGTCATATCTGTCAGTTCTGATTATATTGTAATTTTTTAAATAGTACCGTCGGTTCCATTTGAACCAGGATTCTGATAAAAATATAACATCAGTTTTATTTTGATATAAAAAGATTTCCAAACTTTCTCTGTTAGAATTAAACGACCTAATGTTCCACTGTAATAAATGCATAATGAAATTTATAGATTTGGTTTTAATTTGAATTTAACTGTTTAAACGTTTATCAATTTTCTTTTACTTCTAATAATTTCAACTTATGTTATTATTATCAAAACCAACTTTATTTTGTTGTTCACTAATATTTCTAACTTCCACACTATTATACTTCTCGTAAATTATATCCATATCCTTTTTAAATTTTACCACAGCTTCCTCTAGATCATCACACTCTTTGTTCCTTATTTTTTCTCTCAGTTTTTTAACTAGTTCCTCATGGATTATTTGTATTTTCCTAATTTCTTCTATTTCTATATTTTTGCCGCAATATTCGCGCCTTTGTGAATTTCTCTCTCCACTTGTTTGTTTTAAATTCCTGTTATTCATTTGTATATATCTGCCATTTTCAGTTTGTCTTCTTTCCATAATTCTTCTAGGTTTATTCATCAGCATTAACCTACTTTGATCAATATTTATTTCTTGTTCTTGAAGGTTACTCAGTGCTTCATACCTATTTTTATTTATCATGTTTGTTCCATAATTAACTGCTTCGTTAATTCTAGGAAATGTCTTTTTGAAGTCTGGATTGAAGTGATTTATTTTTGTTACTTCTGCATAATTTTGTTTCCGAAGAATAAATTTGGCCTCCGAGTACGAAATATTCTGAAAAGCCATTAGCTCTTTTACATTTTTATTAAATTGGTAAACTTCACAATTTTTATCATTTGCTTCGTGATTTTTGTGACATCCAGCGCATTCAAAATCTTTTTCTATGTGACACAATTCAGCATTGTGCTCTCTAGAGCATTTTCGGCATCTTTTTTTGGCCTTACATTGCAGGCGAATATGACCATAACGCCAACAATTGTGGCACTGTATGACTTTCTGTATAAATGGACTCACTTGAAGTTTTACTGAATATATTGATACTTTTTCAGGCAAGTAATTTCCTTTGAATAAAATTTTAACCATTTGAGATTTCAGACTATTTGTATCTTTGTTTCTTTTTTTAATACAAACTACATCAATTATTTCTATATCTGATTTTATTACTTCCTTAATTTCTGACTCATCCATTTCTTCATCCACATTGAAAATTATCCCCGCCCTAAATAATTTATGTCTAGGGATATATACTTTTATATTATTCTTGTTCAAAAGGTCTTCCCTAATTATTTTATTTGCATATTCATAATTTTTGAAAACTATTTTAATTTTATTTTTGCCTATTTTTGTAAAATTGTCAATATTTCTACTTATTACTGGGGAAATTTTATATATTATTCTACCCAGTGCCACATTATGATAATTACCCAAATTTTGATTCATTGATTCAGCATAAACTACATATGGGCCTTCATCTAATGCACTATAGTAATTTTTCTCAATATTTAATTTTAATTCACTCTGACTCTTGTTAGAATTTTCCTCAACAACCATGTGGTTGTCATTCCTTCCATTTCCTTTTTCCGCTTCTTTAATATCCGGATTACTACTATTTTCTTCTTCAATTTTTATATCATTTTTCTTCTTATTAGTTTCTTTTAAAACTTCTATATTGTTAGAACTACTACTTAATTCTTCTTCTATTACCTTATCATTCCAATTCCGCTGAGGTTCATTATTATTATTTCTTAAATTATTTTCATTGATATTTTTTGTTTCCTTTGCCTGATCATCTTTTATTCCCAGTACCATTTTTTTAATTACTCCTTCATTAATGTTACTTTTCTTCGGACTCATTTTTGATCTATTTACCTTATCCATTTTTTTGTATTCTTTTCTTGTATCTAATTTGTTAGTACTAATCTTGACAGTTTTATTACCACATCTTATATCAGTATTTTTAATACTATTTACAGTATTCAAATTAACTTTTTTACGATCATTATTTTCACTCATTGGGGCCAGCGGTGGCGATATCGGTTAGAGCGTGGGCTAGCAACAACTAGTTCCAGGTTCGCCGGATCGATTCCCGCTACCGCCAAGCCTGACATCAGGCAACTTTGATGTCAAATTTCCACTTGAGGTCATAGATTTCAAATATAGCCTCAAGTGAAAATCGCCTCCCGTGGGTATAGTTGCACATATAATATGTCAGTACATACTTAGAGTATAATGCTTAGTCATAACTGGACTGGACAACTACTGGGTTGCCGTCCATTCAAAATTCATATAATGAGAATAAGTCAATATAATTACTCAATGTCCTTCTGTGTGACAGATTGTAATTGAAAATAAAAAAAATAAAAAAAATAAAAAAAAAAAAAAATCACTCATTAAACTACTATCACTATAATCACTTCCATCGTCACTTTCATATTCCATAAAATCACTATTATTAATTAAATGCACTGCATTACTAATTTTTATACCTGTCTCGACCTCTGTACTCACTGTATTATTTCTATAAACCGATAACGGAACGTCATCAGGCCCGAGTTGCCTGTGACTCATCACACTTTGTTGTTGATCTATTATTTATATCAGATATTTTACGCAACTAGATGTGTACTCGTCGACCGCTCGACGTTGGATATATTATGTTTTATTTTACATATTTTGCATGGAAATGCTAAACAACCCTCTACTTGTCCTAGCTTCAAACAATTAATACATTAATTTAATTCTTTAATTTTACTTATCCTATCTTTAATAGATAGCGATTTGAATTGTTTGCAGTAAAGAGTGATTTTCTTCACATAAATAGCAAGTTTGCCGTCCCGTTGACAGATAATTAATTGATGAATTATGATTATTATTTGTGCTCTTGTATTTTATGTGTTGAGCTAAAGATTTATTAATATTATTAGAAAAAGCTTTACTACTAATGTTTGTGAATAACTTTTGTAACATATCACATTTTTGTTTAATAAAATTATTAATATCTGTCAACGTCGGCTTTTCTTTGCTACAGGTAAAGAATTCCCAATCCCGCAACGTACGCGTATCGAATTTGTTTGTGAATATAAATATAATAATTGTGTCCCATTTATCTGTTGGTTCGCCTAATGACTCTAATGAGCGTAGATGCCTAGAAATCGTTTCTAATAACGTTCTTAATTCTGAATGAGATTTGCGACTACATTTCGGACTATCAAAAATTTCCTTTATATGATTACGTATGATTAACCGTTAATTTTCAAATCTGTCTTAAAATTTGCCATGCTATATCATAATTAAAATCGGATGCCTCTATAGCTGCAATGCTATTTTTGGCATCTTTTTCTAATGATGATTTTAAATAATAAAATTTTTGAATTTTGCTTAAAGCCATGCACCAAAGCGTTAAATAAATCATGAAATTCTAACCATTTATCGTAACTTCCATCAAACGTGGGAAGTTTAATTGTAGGCAATTTAATATTTTTGATATTTGTATACGAATCAATGCTAGACGGCACTATTGTTTGCTGATCGTCTTTACATTTTTTGTGTCATTGAAATTTTGAATTATAAATTTTAATTTAGCTATTGTTCTATAATAATCATTTTCGAAAGATTTCTTATCGCTTTCTGATACACCCTCAATTAATTCAATTTCATATTGTATCGTTTCAAATTCATCAATAATTGGTAATATCTTTTTGAGTCTGGTATTTAATTCAATATTTATATTTTTATCTAGCATTGTGGAATCTAATGAATTAACAAAATTTTGCACTCGCGTCAATTTGGATTAAATGAATCCACGCTTTGCTTTAAGTTCCGCCATTTTGTATACTATATTAAACACAACCGAGCAATATGTGAAATTATTGGGATATTATGAAAGGAATGAAAACAGACTTACTTGTAATACACGTGTGTAGATAAATGTCCTCAGCCTTCGCTGCCCTGCTTGTTTGCTCTGGTCGCTTTTGATTGTTTCTTCTTCACAACACTTAGAAATTTGTTATCACTATTGTACTTTAATTAACTGCTTGTAATTCACGATACGCTTCGAATGACCAAAATGTAATTTTGCTACGTAGTTATAACATGTATTAAAACTCTCCTTCGATACTCAGGTTGTTGGGTCATAATTTAACCCTTGTAGCTGTGAACTGTATTAAACACTGATTTGTTTGTATATAATGTATTTGTTGCAGTTTTAATTACAATCACTGATTTATTACTAAGTTATAAATGAAGAAAGATATATTTATTTTTATTTATTATTTACATGTTGTTACGCGGACTTTTATTTTAGAAGTGAACAACTAGTTCCATTAAAACACCGCTACCCCCGCTACCAGGGGTAGCAACCATTCCGTGTAAAGCTTAATGCCTTGAAGTTTTGTCACTTTCATGGCCAATATAATAAAACGAAAAGACGTCCGAACATACTATTTAACACATACCCATTGTACGCGTTAAACTCGTCTGACAAAAATAACCTAAATACCGAGTCTTGCAATACTGGTAAGTTATGGCCTAAAGAAATACTTTTGCCTTTTATCATCTCAAAAAACGAGCCCACACCGATTAGCAAATCAATATCGCTAGGTATATTAAAGTTTGAATCCGAAAGTGTAATGTTATCAGGTAAATTTAAAAGCAAAGGATCGATATATTGCTGTTTGTATTTGTATATAATACTGTTTATATTTGTATTTTTATTTGCATGTGCACCAAGGCTATATTCATTTGGATCTGGTTGGCGATTTATCGATTTAGCGATTGCTAGAAGAGGTCTTCCTAGTAATATCTTTTCGGACAATGCAACAACATTCGTTGGAGCAAACATTCATTTAAAACATTTATATAATTTTTTATTGGAATCTAACGAAGAGATTAGAAGCAAATTAATAAGTCAAAATATTAGCTGGCATTTTATACCAGCTAGATCTCCTCATATCGGCGGACTGTGGGAAGCTGGGGTAAAAAGTTTAAAACACCATCTTCGTAAGGTGTTACGCGAGACAAAATTATGTTACAATTCAATGTATACATTATTAACACAAATCGAAGCAATTTTGAATTCTCGTCCGTTAACTCCCTTATCCTCTGATCCATCTGATCTCAATCCACTAACCCCAGCACATTTCCTGATCGGCAGATCATTGACATCACTTCCAGAAAATTCACTTTCCCACATCCCAGAAAACAGACTAACCAAACTCCAGTATCTTGAAAAGCTAAAGCAGCATTTTTGGACAAGATTGCACAAGGAATATCTAGGAGAATTACAATCACGAACCAAATGGAGAAGAACCAATGGAACATGATAATTTTATGGGCAAACTGGTGCTTATAAAAGATGACAATCTACTATCTATTGCAACGGGACCTTATTTGTAATTCTATCTCATATAATAAAAGGTAGTCTTTTCGAAAAGGTTGATGTCGCATTTGAAACTGATATATAAGCAATGGAATTGCCAGGAATATTTATGCCATTGACCCAGCCAGCTGTGCAGAACTAGGAACCGAATCTAAATTTAAGGATTTTACTAAGTTTTTACTAATAATATTAATTTCTGAACCCGTATCGAGCAGACACCGAGTACGAATTTTCTCGACTATTTTATTTTTAAGATATGCACACTATCGGTAAAAATGCGCACGTGTTTGACAATGTTGCATATAAAACCTGTGAGGCAGGTAAAGCTGCAGAGGACGTTTCGGAAATTTGTATAGTGTTAGGTTTAGGTAAAATTTGTTCTGCTTGTAAGTGCAATAAAGTGTTGTGCGATTTATTACACATTTTGCATTTATGTTTTGATCTGCATAATCGGATTGTATGTTCGTCACTCAAACATTTAATGCACCCGTTATTATCGCGAATAAAGTCCATTCTCTTTGGCAATTCCATTTTAATGAATTTCGTACATTCGGAAATATGATGTGCGGCTGAACAAAGTTTACAAACTGCCTGAATATTTGAAACCGCAACTAAAGTCTTACGCTTGATAATAATGGCCCGGTTCAGTGTCTAGTTTATTTGAAAGGTCTAAAGCCAAACAACGATTTTCTAAAAATTTAAATAACTCCGACATAGTTGGCATTTCCTTTTGTGCACAAAAGTTATTAAGTTTTATTTTAGTTTTAGAATCTAATTTATTTAATAATAAAAAGGCCATTAGAAGATCCCAATTTTCAATCCTTATGCCCAATGCTTTAAGCGAATTTACATTCTGCTGCGCCAACATTCAAGAAATTTAATAGTTAGCTTTAGATAAAGTAAAATTATATAACGTGGTTGGTAGTAGGTCTTAGGTATGGGTTGGAGGTCCGATGTTGGTAGATCCACGCTCCAAATCAATAGTAATAACTCGTCCAACCCTTTCCTGGTGCCTTGGGTCGAGCAGTAGGAGTAATGTTTGATTAACTGGTTTGATAATAGCTTTCTTCAGAATAGTGGGCTCTTTCAGTAAGGTATTTGCTAAAAGAGATAGACTTCTGGCTTCCAATATAAAATCCACTTGTAGTATTATAGACTGTATTTATTTCCTTTAATTAACAGACATAATCTCCACTTAAGATATCTAAGACTACTCTTAAGACATCACTAGACTAGACTTTTTCCTAAGACATCACTAGTTTACAATGATAATTTGGACTCACTATATTACGTATTGGACGTGACAATTTCCCGGAATGGCGTGCTTCCGCGTCCATGCAAAGATCTTGGACTTTAATTAACATTGAACAATAAATTTATATTTTTATTAAAAACACGTACAATCATGTTTTTACAGAACACGCCACCACTAGGGAAGATTGTTAGTCCTCTAACAATTAAGAAAAAAAAAAAAGAAATTACAATTTATTTGGGGTTCCTCCCCTTTAAAACAATTTATCGTCCTGAAAAATAGCAATCTATGGTATTATTATAGCAAAAGAAAACTATTTGCAAAATATGAAAAAGTAAAAGTATAAAATTTTGTAGTATGTCTGCAATATAATTATTAGTTAACAATTCTGATGATAATATTGGTAAAAAAATTAACATCAAACTTTTTTCAAAAATCTAATATTGTTGTAACATTTTGCTGCATATTGTGATTTTTAATAGTTCATTAAAATTATTTTGATTTAGTTTCAACGTTTTGTTTAATTTCAAAAGATGGATTTTGATAATACAGCAAAATATTATAAACAATTATTAGGTTATTCTTATTTGATTCGGTATGCAATCTAATACCATATGAATTCGCTCAAGTTGCATAATTTGTGTGTCTGCTTTGTCAATATATGCAGCATTAAAATTATTATGTAGGCAAAATTTTGACCTATTTGATTTATATTGTTTACACATCAATACAACTTTTAAAAATTTATGTGATAAAAATAATTATTTGATCCATTATCACTATCATTAATTGGTTTTGATATATAATGAAGTTTCTACTAGGATAGTAAAATAATAAAAACAACTTTTCTATTTGCATAAGAATATTCGCAAGGTGCAAGATCTCTCTTTTTTCACAATTTTAATATTATCATAAATTGTTTAATTTTGTATGATAATTTATTTATTTGATTCGAATTTCAAATAATGATCAAAATACTCTGCGTCAGATTCAGTTCAATATTTTTAATAGGATGTTTAAAAATCGCGCGATTAATTCTAACTGAACCTGTATGAGAATCCTGCATCAATTTACGAAAATTTCAAATAATAGCTTGCACACTTGTTGCCATTCTGATGCATTACATCTAGATAGAAATGGAAGATAGTGATAATTCGTTTTGTAATCTAATAATTGTGTGTTGTCACATACTTCTACATTAATACATTCCTGGGCCCTCTTGATTTTATAACTTTTATTTTCAATTTCTATTTGAACATTCTATTTGTACTATAAAAATATACAATATAAAAATATTAATTTGAAATTATTATATTTAGAATGTCAGTATTATTAAAATATGAGTGGCCATTCAATTTCAGAATAATTGATATAAATTATTTATATTTTTTGTATTATATTTCCATGTGAATTATTGATACTACTCATCAAAATTACTTTTGTTATAAGTGAATAAATAATTAAGGTGATAGAAATTCTATTTGTGTTATTGGTCTTATTATATCTGCTTGAACGCTCGAAATTCATAGTTATTCATAATTATTATCTATAAAAATAAAAATACAACTATGAAAATATTAATATGTCAAATAAAACAAAATAAATTACGATAAAATTATTCAAAATCAAAATTAAAATATCAAATTATTGGAATATTAATTGAATAAAAATATATCGCCAATTAATACTTTTCAATTTTTTTTTAAAATAATAATAAAATAAAGTTTTGTAAAATACATCAAGATTCATAAAATTAACGAAGTTAATACATCATAAGCAAATTTGTATTTGCGTGCCTTGTTAAAGTTTGAAACCGAATGTTACGTGATATTTCTTGACTCAAATTTTAAAATAGAAATATGATAAAGCTTTTTATACCATTAACGCAAATAATCGAAATTACAATTATAAAAAATAATTAGAAAAAATATTATGATTGTTAATTTACGCAAATAATGAAATAGAAAATAAATTTACTCAATCGCTTGCTAATTTTAAAAATAAAATTTATTAAACTTGTAGAGAAGAAAATTTAGGTAATATTTTAAGTTCAATATACGCCAACAAATTGTATTGAAAAATGAAATCATTTTGTATCAATAATTCAAACATGGACTTTTTCTATTTTCCTATTTTTTTTTCAAATTTTTATAATTTATAATTCTGTTCTATGGGGATAGTTACATTGCTATTATTGACATTAATTTAAATTTATCCCCTTCATTTCTGTAACATTTTGTGTTGTGGGCAGTTGATTAAATTTAATTATTATTGAAATTTGCGTTTTCAAGTTCAATTATTTTCACACCAAACTTCAAAGTTCATTTCATGTAATATTCGATCGCAAATTAAAACTTCATTCTTATGTAATATTTTTAAAATCATTTCTATATATAACATTACTAGTTGAAATTTATTCTCATGCAATATTTAATATTTTTGATATAATCAATGAGCGTGTTTTGGTCCTAAAAATGAAAATAATGAAATAGAATTTGTTTGAAAAATTTTATTGACTCGTTCCAGCGGATTCATGAGTCTTTTATAAGTCATCAAAATTGCGTCAAATATATTTAAAATCTCGAGGTTTTCACTAACCTTGCGAGCATTCGGGTTTTTCCTACCCTGATTAATTTTTTTATTTGTCAGATACCTATTGTTTCATTGAACAATTTAATATTAGGCTATCTGAAATGAAGGATTGGCACTATCGCCTAAAAAGTGGCACAATGGCTACACTAAATCCTTTAGGCATTTCGCCCTGATACTGGCATTTAATGCCACATTAAAAATCGTGACGTTATAAAAATATTTACAGAAGTAAATTGGAAACTCAAAGTCATTAACTAGAGTCACTTACTTTTCAATACTACTTTCTGAGTCTTTTATATTATTACTTGATGACTTTGTTACTAATCTTTACAATTATTTTACTTTGTCATATTTCTAAACATATTTCTGTTATGAAATTCGGACCTGACAATGCTCGTAATTGTTTTTGTTAAAAATGCTTAGTTAACAGTATTTGCTTGAACTTAACCTTGATGGTTATATGAAATCAACAAAATAATAGTGGTGTAAATTAAAATCGAACTGCCCATTGTTTCATGAATGTTACCCAAGTACAACCAAAATCCTAATACTTAAAAAAATATTCAAATTGACAAAATATTATTATTTATATTCTAATTGACAACCAAAATCTTAAAAAAAAATTGAAAACTATGATGTTCTGGTCTGGATGTGTAGTTTTTGCCAAAAGAAGGATTGGTTTTTCTTACTTGGGGAGTGAGTCTTAGTCAAGAAGTCTGCGTCGATCTGCGTAGATCTGTCTGCGTAGTTTATCTCGGTAAAGCTGCCACCTTTAATGCCTTTAGTTTCTCGTGCTAGTCCTGATCTTGCTGCTTGCTAGATGCTCCGTTTACTTTAATGACTCTGCAGCCTCTGGGTACGAAGAAAACCGGATCCAGAATTCACCAAGCACAATTCACAAAACTAACACTTCACTACAAGAACATCCACCGCTTGACACCATGAAATGATATAATGTGGTTGGTAGTAGGTCTTAGGTATGGGTTAGAGGTCCGATGTTGGTAGATCTAGGCTCCAGATCAATAGTAATAACTCGTCCAACCCTTTCCAATGTTTGATTTACTGATTTGATAATAGTTCTCTTCAGAATAGTGGGCCCTTTCAGTAAGGTATTTGCTGAAAGAGATAGACTTCTGGCTTCCAATATAAAATCCACTTGTAGTATTATACACTGTATTTATTTCTTTTAATTAACAGACATAATCTCCACTTAAGATATCTAAGACTACTCTTAAGACATCACTGGACTAGACTCTTTCCTAAGACATCACTAGTTTACAATGATAATTTGGACTCAATATATTACGTATTGGACGTGACAATTTCCCGGAATGGCGTGCTTCCGTGTTCATGCAAAGATCTTTGACTTTAATTAACATTGAACAATAAATTTATATTTTTATTAAGAACACGTACAATCATGTTATTACAGAACAAAAGATTATCGGTTAAAATGTCTTCATCCTGCTCATCAAGTGAATCGTGGATGGCTGCCGTAACCTTTTTATACTCCGCGAAAATGTTATCAAACATAATTTTCAGACCCTTAAGCATTTCCAATGAATGTTCGTCCCAACTATCACTGTTCATTCTTTCAAGATACGATTTAAAATTTTGACGCCTTTTAATGAGTTTTTTAAGTTCTGTCATTTTAATTGTCATTAGAACCTAATATATTTAATTAAATATAAGATATTTTTGATAGAAAAGCGCAAACCGTTACAAAATATGATATATAACAGGTGTTAGGCAACGCGAACGGAGTAATGCAGCGGAATGAATATAAATTAATAAATTTCAATTAATTAACAAATCTAATGTAATGTTATTAGAATTGGAGTCTGATATAGCAATGATATAAATATGTGTTGTAAATAAATTAACAATTAGATAATCCAATAATAATTTATGATATTTAATATAATATTTTATAAGATTTAAAACCTAAAGACTAAGGAACTTGGCCCAAGATCAAAAGGTAAGATCCAATTTCAATTAAAAATCTGTCCAGGTTTATAAAATGAAATAAAATTATGGCTTATCTGGTGTTCTGTTGATTTGACGGGAAACGTGGTGGTATCTTTGAGGGGACCCAAAACTCGTATTGGAGAAGTCACTATAACTCGAATGGTGCTTCACGTTCCTGGTGAATGCCTCAAAATACTAGGCTGGTTGCTTCCGGCGTCGCTATCGGATCAGTATTGGATTCCGGCGGTACTTCGAATCAGTAGTAGATTCGAGCAAATGCACTAAAAGCGTCCTTTGATTCACCGTAAATTACACGTCAATTTACATAAACAATAACTTTGTTAATGCTTAAATCACTGCTGCGGAATGCAGCGGAATAAATATAAATTAATAAATTTCAATTAATTAACAAATCTAATGTAATGTTATTAGAATTGGAGTCTGATATAGCAATGATATAAATATGTGTTGTAAATAAATTAACAATTAGATAATCCAATAATAATTTATGATATTTAATATAATATTTCATAAGATTTAAAACCTAAAGACTAAGGAAATTGGCCCAAGATCAAAAGGTATGATCCAATTTCAATTAAACATCTGTCCAGGTTCATAAAATGAAATAAAATTATGGCTTATCTGGTGTTCTGTTGATTTGATGGGAAACGTGGCGGTATCTTCGAGGGGACCCAAAACTCGTATTGGAGAAGTCACTATAACTCGGATGGTGCTTCACGTTCCTGGTGAATGCCTCAAAATAGTAGGCTGGTTGCTTTCGGCGTCGCTATCGGATTAGTATTGGATTCCGGCGGTACTGCGAATCAGTAGTAGATTCGAGCAAATGCACTAAAAGCGTCATTTGATTCACTGTAAATTACACGTCAATTTACATAAACAATAACTTTGTTAATGCTTAAATCACTGCTCTTTAAAACAACTTTAATTTATCAGGTGTATTTGTAAACTGAAATTTGAATACTTTTTACAGTTTCACTTTCACAATCACTTTTAATTTAATCTCAGTTATTTTGAAACGTTTATTATTAGTATTAGTACTAATAAGCTTTTGTCTTGATAACTGGTCTGTCCAAAGCTCAAATGCGTGGCTCAAAACGTTGATTAAAATCAACTTTAAATAACTGGTTCGAAGATGACCAAATGGAGCGTTTTACTTGACGTCGATGCTGATATGCTTCTTGAGTGGACTGTAATTTTTATAATCGGCGAAATGTTAAATCCGCGATGATTGTTTGAGAAAATAAAAGTCCTGTTATATTCACGTTAAATTTATTTAATACTATTTTACAAATACGTCCTTCTTCTTTGACTGTTAATACTAGACTCAATATTTATCCTAATTTCAGGCCCGACGGAATACATTTTATTGACTTAGGTTTTATAACCTAATTATATGAGCTGTCGAAACTGGGCAGGATTGTTCCCTATTTACGGGATTAACAAAATTTCTCCTGACCGTTATATAAAATGATATTTTATAATTTTACGGCGACGGTTACATCAGATGTTTTAGTTTAAAAAATCATCCAATATCTAGTAGTTAGTTTAAAAAATCATCTCTTTTAGTTAGTATACGTTATACGTTATACGTTTTTAAGTATATGTTATTTAATTGTTTTATAATATGTATTGCTATTTATAAGTTAAATTCAACAGTTTTTTACATAACCTCTATAAAAGCTTTCATGGGGAGAGGGTATTAAAAGAAGCAACTAAACCTTTGCATTGGAAAAGGTAAAATAAGAAAATAGTAAATAAAAAATTAATGAATTTTCTATAAGGCAAATTAAATTAAGTTATTCCAACTCTGCTGATGACAATTTCTGACAAAATACCTGATTAAGGTTATATACAGTGTAATCTCTGCAATGAATGCGCTCATGAAATTTGATTTCGCGTTGATTGAATAATATTATTAGTTTCAATATTTGAAAATTGAAATTCTTCGTTCCCTAGCTATCCCGTTTTATCCCGGCTATTAGGTAAAAATAAACTGATGACAAATTTTATAAAAATAGTACAAAAACATTTCTATAATTAGGAATTAACTAAATATGAGAATTTATGGACAATGTTACTATAAACTGACACTTGTGATATTATTTGTGATATATTTATTTTTTTAATAATAAATATTTGTGATTTAAATTTCATTGATACGGACAACATTATTATATACTACTAAAATATGTTCCACTCAATTTCAAAAAATTATCGTAAAGTGATTTGTTTTTTTTTTTAAATAAACGTTTTTTAAATAATTTTCAATTTTTACTTATTATATTTAGTCTTTATTAATTTTTTTTGTATGCGTTTTTATATTTTGAACTTTTAAAGGACGTATATTTTGATATGCAAACGACCAGGAATATCATATTTTTTTTTTTTAATTGGCTGCTAATCAAAAACGATACCCTAAGTATCTGCAATTAAAAATTTGCTAAACCTACAAAGATAATTATATACATTTACAGTTAAGAGAAATATTTGTAGTTTGATAATCACATTAGAAATAAAATGTATAATTACAATTTTTAGCAAAATTATCGAATTTCCATAAAGATACATGATCAAAATATAATTTTCTCGATATTTGTCGACAGATGGACGAGAAATTATATAGTGTTATTAATTGTAATTGCTAACTATATGAATTTATATATATATATATATATATATATATATATATACAAGGCTTTTGTCGTGTACTATGTGAATTGAATATGAAGGCAATAAAAGCGTAGAGGGCCAAAACCAAATTTGTTCTACTCAATGGAATCGATTCATTTATAATTAATGACTTCTGACGATGAGTAAACTCATTTTATGCTGAATCAATGCACTTTTTCTAAAGTTTAGCAAAGTTTATTGTAATAAATTTTGTAACCATGCTGATTTGGCATTAAACGTAATATAAGGGTCTTAAAGGTGAAAATTTGTATATATTATCAAAATATATCAAATATATTTATTATTATATAAAGTTCTACATTTTTTATTTTTTATAAAAGACGCTTCTAGAAGGTTTTACTAAAATATAATACTAAGTGTAAGTGGCATTTTGCTTTATGGCACGCTGCAATAACTTTCCGATTTTTGGTAATAATCGACTTGTGGCGAAACAATTTTAAAATTTTGATATGGCCCATTATTCCAAATTTTAATGAATTAAATTAAACTTAATTAAATTAAAATTAAACCACTTGTTGTAGGTTTATGATATTATAGTTTATAACAATTAATTACAAAGAAACCGGCTGATCTTATCTTATTTTGGACTACAACGAGATCAAACAAAAGGCTCAGCCGAAACAATTTTTGTCTTTTTTTACCATTCATTTCATTTCCATTTCAATCATTTTTATGCAATTATGAATTTAAATGTCGAGAATACATAAAAACAGCAATTTAGATTCTCTGGCAAAAACATAAACCTATTCTTTGGAAAAATAAGAATCTACAACGTACAAAAACTTAATTTTCATATTGAATTAATGAAAAATATCACAAATCACTAACTATTATCTGGATTGTAAGTTATGCAGGTGAATTTGTTCACAACTGAGTTCAAGCCTTCTACAATTTTGTTATATAAAATATAAATTAATGGTCTCATATTCAAAAAAGTGAAAAATTCGGAATACTCGTAGTTTTGTAATAAAAAAATGCCTTCATTTTTTTCTGATGATTGCAGCATTATCATAAATATTAGTTAGGTAATATTTGGCATTTTGTATCCAATTAATCATTGTAATGAGCAATTAACACTACTGACATATGAGTTATGATCAATTTCCAAAATACAAAATTTTTGAATTTCATCCACTTGACAATAAAATTCTCCTTATAAACCAATGAATTTCACCCATAACTCTATATTTTAAATTTAATGGTCATTTTTGATTTTTTATCCTTATATATTTTTTCTCGTGTCGATCGTGTCGTATTGTTGAGTCCAATTTCGATATAAAAGACGTCTCACGGCGCGGCGCCTAGATCAATATAAGAAGCACAGAGGACATTACGCATAAAGAGGGTCCCTCAAAAACACCCAGTAGAGGAACTTCCTCTACGATTAGTTGTTGTTCTTATAACTGTTTAAGTGTAAATGTCATTAAGCCGGTTCATAATTCACATAAATTCTGTATATATTGGGTAGAGCAGGGATTAAATGTTTGCGCGCAAAGGTCCGCCATTATCAAAAAACAAGCAAAGTATAGAATTTTTGAATAATACTAATTTCAAGTAGTGTACAAAAGATGTATAACCAGCAATCACATAATTCTTGCGTCGTCTCTAACAAGAGATAAATGGCCAAGATTTTTTTTCGTTTTTCTTCCTTGGATTTGAGCTCTTTTATTTATTTTAACCTGAATATAAATTTTAAGTATACGTTATTTAATTGTTTTATAAAATTAAAAAACTAGTTCAAAAACCGATTCCCGTATTTGTTTCGGACAATTTGAGTTCCAGTTCAGCAGAAAAGAAAGCGTTACGGACTCAGATTTACGGTTTAGAAACACAAGCTTCTTGGTTCCGGTTTGGGTTCGGTTCAAACCCTTGTTTTTGTAATATTGTCAAGAATTAGAAAAAACAGCATACAAGAAATCAATAAGTCAGCCAATTATCTTCAAAGAAATTTTCTGTAGTTCCAGAACGTGTTCTTGTCCAAAATGGTAGTACCGGAAATACACATGTAGGTCCTATGCGAAATTGACAGTAACACTTTATAATCGGCATGTTGAATTATGCACTAACTAAAACTTCCACTCTCTATAAATATGCTTTTGCACGGCTGGAAATTTTAGTATAATAAAATTATCATTAGCCGTAGGTTGATGAGTATCGTACCTACGATCCGTGGGCCGCTTTCATTTCGCCAAAATATAGAAAAACTAGTGGGGCGCATGGCATCGTGCCTTAAGGCAAATCGCTGGAGCTTCCCGTACCAAATCTTTTTTTTTTTAAAAGATTAACATTTTTGAAAAAAAAAAACTCTGAAAAAATTAGATTTTTGAGAAACTATAAATTTTTGACAAAAATTTACTTTTTTTTTGGAAAAAAAAAACTTTTTGAAATAAAATTTATTTTGAAATATTTTGGAAATTCTGAACTTTTTTTCAAAGCAATCGTACTGCTTTAACTGCATAGAGACGAAATATCAAAGCGCGTAAGCGCCGCGTCGCCGTCTAACGGATAAACATTGGTACGGAACCCATAGAAATGTAAACAAAATTTATTCTTACTGTTAAAATTTCTATAAAATATCTGATAATTTGATGTGCATATGTCATTTGATAGTTTGATGATCATTTTTGACCGCCAAATGGCATTTTTTTTTACTTTTTTTACTAGATCTCCGAAATCGCTAGACCTGCCTTCATGAAAATTTGATCAGTTTTTCATCTTGTTAATACAAGTAAAATGTTTCTTGAATTATTCAAATCGGACGCTCCGTTCTCTTAAAAACTGAGTTACCGTTTTTGGCACTTTTTGCCCCATATCTGTGGAACGGCTAGACCTGCCTTTGACAAAAACTAATAAGCACGTCTCCTTATCAATGCAAATCG
This sequence comes from Ctenocephalides felis, assembly GCF_003426905.1. Lineage (NCBI taxonomy): Eukaryota > Metazoa > Arthropoda > Insecta > Siphonaptera > Pulicidae > Ctenocephalides > Ctenocephalides felis. Next base: position 143,401,331 of record NW_020538040.1, read on the forward strand.
AATGTTTTTTTTAATTATTCAAATCCCTTCATCCGTGTTCTCGAAATCGTCGACGAAAATTTGTATCCGCACACACACATACACGCACATACACACACACACAAACATCCATTTTTTCTAAGATATGCCAAATTGTTCAGAAGGTTTTGAAACGTACAATATATAAAAAAAATTATTTTCGATTTTTTTGCGATTACTATAACTTGCCCTACAGAAAGTTAAAAATCTGCAATTTTTTTTTTCAGTACGTTATCCAATTCTTTTATCAGAAATCATTTTTAGTTCTGGAACGCGTTCCCATTCAAAAAAAGTACCAGAACGACCTTTCGACGCGTTCCGGCTCGACACACTAGTGATAAAAATCTAGCGAGTTTTCAAAGTTGTATAGCAATTGCAAGCAAAATACTGATCACTTAACCGATTTTACAAAATTAATCATCTGAGCACCACTAACAAATTTGAATTTATCTTAAAAAACGTTCTTGAAAATACTGAAGATTTAAGAATGTGGTACATTTCATTTTACAAGAAGTCGTATGTGATTGCTTTAACACGTGATCCATTTGCGGCCATAAAACGAACACCACTTTCATAAAACGTCGGAGACTAAAAGCCGAAAGAACGACGAGCAATTTTCTGTCTGTACAACGACTTTCGCTATAAAAAGCATGGAAACGAAATCTTGTGACTCAACTTTAAAGAAAGTGTTTGTAGTAAATTATAACAAAATATAGTTTATTATATAACGTACAATATTTTCTTCCAATGTTGCCATATTGTCAATAAATGTTATTAACACATTCACATCTGTACACGCATATGATGCGTGAGACTGTTTTCAATAGCCACGCGCCGAACGCAACTGATGCGTTCGCTTTCCTTGCATGTTAGAGTAGTGATCTTATTAAAAAGGAATGTTTAAATTGAAATTTTGTACTTAAATTATTTTAAACAGAAACAGACGTATTTCTTCTCTTTTGGTATATTTTTTTTAGAAATTAGAAATAGTTTTATTTAATGAGGGAAGTGGAATCAACATAAGGTTAACAGTGAATGTGTTAATTATTCACTAAATTTGATTTTATTTGAGATAGATAAGAATATTTGAATACTATTAAATATTTTATAAAATACGATCTATTATTTACATATATTTTTACTTAAAATTAATTAGTTGAAAGTGGCATTTAGCCTTAAGGCACTTTGCATAAACTTTTCGAAATGTATAATACTTGATTTAATCAACCGAAATTGAGATTTAGATATTTAGATAATATTTCCATCTGTTTATTTCGAAAATAAAGTTTTCGATTTCAATTAAATCTAAACTATTGCTATTTCCAATTGTATTTTCTCAAACTCATTTAAATTATCTGTAATTATATTAATAATATTGCACAGACACGTGCTTGCATGTCATAAAATTGTAGCTTATTATTCCAGTTTTTTATAGCTTGACAATGTTTGACTTACGTATTACATCTCAAAAGCACTTTTTGGCACAAATTTTGACTATAATATTGTTTCAATCTTCAATGAATATTTATAATTGAACAACTTGCTGTAGGGCCGTAATATTTTAGTATGTTCGCAAAAAAAAAAATCATAAAGATCGTCGATAAAAAAACAACTAATTACTATCTTTCCCAACCAGTATCTTTCGAACAGTTTTCGAATTTTTAAAATCGATTCAGAATTGCAGGCTAAAGCATGAACAAAAATTTTTCACTTTTCTGCTATTTACAAAGAAACGGCTTGGCTGATCGTCGCGCAAACGCTCCTTAAGGAGTTACATAAAACTACTTTTAAAAAGCCAAGCTGTTTTTTGAGAAAAGGCCAAAAATCTCTTCACATACACACACCCCCACATACCCTTTCAAAATTTGACTTGAAACGTCAAAAAACATAAAATTAGCAAATCGGCTTTTTTGACGAATACATGAACTTCTCGTTCGGGAAGTTAAAATTATCGTCTACCTATTAATAATTATTATCTGCATACAAAAATCATACATGTATAAATAATAATATATTATTATAATACTATTAAAGAAAAAATCAGTTCAAAGAAGATTAGGTTCTCTAAGTTTGTCTACCCCAGCCGATATAACTGCTATGCATACACATTACACAGTCATGCGCGAATAAATTTTATAACAAAATTCCTCAAGAATCTGTTATCCTTGCTAGGAACGAGCAGGCGGCGAAGCAAGCTGATTCTTCGCAAAATGTTCACATAACGAGAACTTTGTTTCTAAGGCATAAAGAAAATCGCCCTTGAAATGAGATTCATGTTATGAAGAATTTTCCATAGTAATATAGACAAAAGTTATGCGGTTGGTGTTCAGTCAGGCGAATTTCTCAGGTTTTCTGATGCAAAACATAACCTAAAACCGCACAAATGTCAAAAAAACGATGTTAGATAAGTGTGTGTTTCTGATACCACTAGATAACATACGAGTGACGTTGCAGTTTATGTATAAAACGCCGGAATGAACAGCAAATACATGATATTTTGACAGCATTCAGTATGATTCATTCGCATAATGTATGGAAGTCAGAGCGTAACATAGCTATGCCGTAACATTTCTCTGTTATGCGGCAGAATCGGTCCATAAAACTTTTCCGTAGAAATATTTTTAGTGTCAGCCGGGTGAATTCTTGAAATTTCTATGCAGCGCCTTTGATATTAGCCTGTTTTTATTAAATTATTTATTCTTCTTCGTTATTTTAACTTTTTAGATAAATTAAAAACAAAATATTAATTGATGCATTATTTGACATATTTTATTTAACATTTATATATTTAAAAATTTATTACAAAGTAATTAGAGTAAAAAAAGAAAAAAGTGTGAAAGTAAAAATGACTAGGTAATAAATTATTGAAAAACGGCGAAAAAAACACATTATTGCAATGATGAATTGCCTGAAGTAACACTGAATATGGTCAGACAGTTGTTTGTTTGATATGTTATTTGTTGTGATATAATTGTTTGGTTTGGTTTTTATAATATAATTGCTCCAATGTCAAATTGAATCTTTGTGCCCCGCCCTACTATATATCTTTTATATATGTAATTATATAAAATTAATTAATTTATTAATTTTTATTAATCTATTCATGATTATATGATTTTATTTCATCTATTACAAAAGTATTTTGTTCAAGTGTCAACTGTAATAATCAGAAGACAAGAAGTTAAGCAACTATAGAGTTAGAATGATCTTCTAGTTTTAGGAAATACACGATTTTCAAAAAAAAAAAAAAAAACAAGATTTAACAAAATAAATAAATCTTTGCGAGTTATTTTAACGGTACAGATAAATATACACCTACACTTATAATCAGCATAACTAAATAACTAAATCTGCTAAACTAAACGGATTTGGTAAACTTTTTGGTAAAGATTGGCCCGGCTGTTTCATCATAAAATAGTTTAACAAATAACCTGAAATAATATAGTCTTACAGAAACCTGTCATTATTATAAAAAGTCATTAAAGTTTGCAATAATGGACCGTGTCGAAATTTCAGAATCCCATCGTCACAACATCAATATTCGTGTTTATGTCGGTAATTCACCTATATCGGAATTTTTTGTTTGTTTTTGCAAAATGCCTGTATACCAAGCTAATTTAAATTTTAAAGCACATTGCTAAAGAAACATGAATCTGCAATTTCACATAACTATAAGCATATAACTATCTTAAATCTTTTAGTATCGTCGGTGGCATATACATTTATCTCAATGATACTTTGAAAGTAATATTTTTGTTGTTGTCAAGTTGTGTTTATAAATCATTTCACACTTCGCCACAATTCTAAACACAAATTACAGAAACTTAGTAATTTTTTTTCGGATATTTTTTATTTGAACTCAATGGTAATAAATGCATAAGGAAAGGATGACACCTTTGACGACTTTTTCCTTCGCAATCACTTTCACCAATCAGCATTGAAAGTTTCCGCATATTAATCTAAGGGTTTCGTTCTTTGTACTCTCTTTTTCGGCAGGGTTCTTTCCGTACCTTCGTAACCAAAATGCATCCATTATTTGATTATCATGAAAGTTGACTGCATCTTAAATGCTTTACGGTACTTGAAAGTAAATACATCAAATATAATACTGCAACAGAATTAAAAAGTATATATTCGAAAAATATCGATAGAATTAATTTTATTTATTTAACCAGATATTTATATTCGAAATGTGTAGTGTAAGGTTGCTCAAGTCATACCCCATAAAGAAATAATTCTGAAGTAGATGAATTATTATTTAGTTAGACCTTTATTAATAAATACCGACTGTTTTTAATAAATTAATGAATATTTATGTTTTTTAAAAGTGTTCAGTGGTATGATTAGAGCACATAGTCGCCTTAGTCGTTCCTCCTACACAGCCTTAGCAGTACCTAGCAACTACTAACTTATAGATCAAAGTCGACCATAATTACCAAGATAATATCTAAAATAAATAATAATCTCAATAAGTAACTAATGTAATGAAAACGTTTATATATATACAATAACTCAAAATCGTTATTATTTACATCCACTTCGTATTTTCCAATTGGAGCAAAAATATTTGAATAATGAATTTATCCATTATTCATTCGCATTTATCAAGGCAAAAATCATAACGCTTTTTATTAAGCCGGTGTCTGAACAAATTCTACCATTTAACCCTCCGTCGGTCGGCGTGGTCTGGCCAGACTTTTTTCGACTTCAATTAAAAATAAAAAATACTTCTAGTAATCCTATCGACTTGAAATTTCTTGACTTTTCCTAAAATTTTATTAGCTGTCGATCAATGAAAAAATCAGGACGAAAAAATGTACAGAAGGATAATTATAAGGATATTAACTTTTTTATACTTCGAACGGTCGGAAAGGTCTGTCCAGACCACCCATACATTTTGTATGAAATATACGCTTTTTGATATATGTAAACCAGTATTTTGTCTTTTTTCATGGTATTTTCTATTCAAACTGCGTTGTTTATATACTCTGCTATGTGTTCTAACATGAATGTTAGTATTTTCATGACGAGAGTTCCTTGAAAACTTACCAAACTTATTGGTAATCGCAAACACTGAGAATCGGATGAGTAATGCACACATTCATTTCAAAAGCGCCGAAAAAGAATAAATATTGTTTTTCATTGATTTAAAAGAGAAAAATTAACAAAAAAAGCAACGATTTTTTTATATTTCTTGATTTTTTTATATAATCGTTAATACACAAGACACCAAAAACTCATTTATCCCGTATAAATGCATGTAAAATGATTGGTGGTCCAGCCAGACCTTTCCGACCGTTCGAAGGTGAAAAAATATCCGACCGACGGAGGGTTAAGTATGCCTTAATATTGCCCAATAAGTAATATACATAAACATTTATAAGGAAAAACAATCTGAATTTATCTTTTGTAAAATTATTGTGTGCATGGGTGCATTTCTTACAGAGATATAACTGTAACTAACCTTGATCTGGTATTTAGTCAGAAATATTCATCAACAGAGTTGGAATAGCTATTAATTTACTTTATCTTTTGTAAAGTTGTTTAATTTAACTTCATTTACTATTTTATTTGCTTTTTTTTATTTTTTACATTTATGCCGGAGTAAAGGTCCTTTTTTTCCCTTTTTTTATGAAGGTTATATATAAAAACGGTTGTATTTAACCTAAAATTAATAGTACATCTTCTAAATCAATTAAATAACGTATACCTAAAACTTATATCAAGGTCTCTTAAACTAATCACCGTGCTCACAATCAAAAAAACCAACAACGTAAGAAAATGCTCTTGTTATGGATTTTCAAACATTGCCGTTTATCTCCTGATAGTGCGGTCGTAAGAAGATGATACATATTTTGCCTTCTACTTTCAAATGTTGTTAAAAAAATCTTTATGGGTTTGAGATATCGGTGGTGGACCTCTTCACCCGCGGACTTTTAAGCTCGGCTCTACCCTATCTTTATACATTTAAATCTGTGTGTATGCAAGAGAGAGACACCACCAATCGAAACTATTCCGTATATATCTCTGAAAAAGTGGTCAGTATGCAGTCAAAACAGTTATTCATTATTAAATATTAACTGCGCAAATTAACGGAACGATATAACTTCTAATATATATTTATATTCAATTAAAATATCGATTAATTTCGTTTATTTCCAGCTTGGCTATATTTTTAACTTCCCGTAGGGCAAGTTATAGTAATCGCAAAAAAATCGAAAATAAATTTTTTTATATATCTTTACGTTTCAAAGGTTTCTGAATATTTTGGCATACCTTAAAAAAAAAATGGATGTATGTGTGTATGTGTGTGCGGATACAAATTTTCGTCGACGATTTTGGGAACACCGATCAACCGATTTGAATAATTCAAAAAACATTCGATTCGTATTGATAAGGAGACGTGCTGATTAGTTTTTGGCAAAGGCAAGTGTAGGCGTTCCAAAGATACGGGCAAAAAGTGCGTAAAATTATAACTCAGTTTTTAAGAGAACGGAGCGTCCGATTTTAATAATCCAAAAATCATTTTACTTGTATTGACAAGATAAGGAATTGGTCAAATTTTCATGAAGGCAGGTCTGGCGGTTTCGGAGATCTAATAAAAAAGTAAAAAAATGCCATTTGGCGGTCAAAACTGATCATTAGATAAATGCACATCAAATTATCAGATATTCTATAGAGATTTCAAAAATAAGTATAATTTTTTTTTACATTTCTATGGGTTCCGTACCAATGCTTATGCATTAGACGGCGGCGCGGCACTTGCGCGCTCTGACATTTCGTCTCTATGCAGTTCAAGCAGTACGATTGCTTTGAAAAAAAGTTCAGTATTTCCAAAATATGTCAAAATGAAGAAAGCATTTTTTTTTCAAAAAAATCTTTTGTTTTCAAAAAAAAATTTTTTTTCAAAAAAAGTATTTTTTGTCAAATTTATAGTTTCTCAAAAATCTATTTTTTTGAAGTAAAATTTTTTCAAAAATGTTAATCGTTTTTAAAAAAATAATAATTTTTCCTACGGGAAGTTCCAGCAATTTGCCTTAAGGTACGATGCCTTAATTGCCTTAAAACAGAATTCCACTTACAGCTAGTTATTTCTGGGTTCTGAAGTAGGTGGAGTGTCGCAGTTAAAGATATATACGTCGTTGCGATATAGTGTGTCGGGTGTCGTGAGAAGATATTTATTCGGGGAGCTTTATCTGCGGAATCATTTATTTAATGAACTGTCTCACTCTCGGCACCCCGTACCGTGTTTTCGCCGCGTGTTTGCCAGTTATGCGTCTTTTCTCACCTCAGACTTTTTCATGGAGACCGTGATGATTTCTTAAATTAATAGTTAATATGATTGATATTGGATATTTATTTATAAATATCGGTGTTCGTAGTATAAAATTGAATGACGCATAGGGCGAGACATAAAGGTCCAATTTGACATTCAGTGATCATACCGCCTAAACTCTAAACCAACTCAACTATGTCACAACACATGTCACCTATCAAACAGCCAAATATCCATTACTAATTGCGGAAATATGATTTTTTTTTACTATTTTTCAAAATTTCGTAGTTTGAATTCAACCTTCGTACAGGTCACTTCGGGCACGCAAATAAAAATATTTAATTCTTATCAGTATTCATTCTATCGGCTGCTTTCGAGTAGTGAAGATCTATTGCGTAATACTATCAAATTATTGTGTACACTCCCTATTATAGTAATATTAATATTAAAAGTACTAGTGAACTAATATAAGTGTTTCAGTGTATAGTTTATAGTGATTTTTATTTCACATTTAATTTATTACTTTTTAATATATGTTCCCTGCAGGGGAACATATAAAAAACTATAATGAACTTCCCTTAGTGGAAGCTCAACAAGTATTGGACGATACATCCAATACTAATGCTGAATATGTAACAAAATATCTAGCAGAAAACAATACAAACATGAATATTGATTCACAAAACAATGACCTGGTTATGGAACGTCAATCAGATACAACCGCCACTAAATTTGCTGAAAAAAATCAGTTCAGTGTATTATCTGACGACTCTTCGGATCCCGAAGATGATTTTCAACAAGTTCAGAGCCGGAAGCGTAAGAAAACAACAAATCCTAATACCAATGCCACAAATAATCAAATCAAATCAAAAAAGCCTCCAATAATTTTGAAATGCAGACTACCAAATAATAATTATTTCAAAGAACTTCAAAAAATAACCACCGGTCAACTAATATCACAATATAAAAATATGAATAATTCAATTTTATATACTTCCAATGAAAACGACTACGACATTGTGCTAAATAAAATGCCCATACTTTGAGGTATATATTCAAAATAGATTACATTCTAAAAAACGAGTTGATCATTCCATCAATTATTTTCCTGCTCCAAATCCTAAACCATTAATGAAATCCTTTTCTGAAACTATTACAAATACAAATTTTCCTCCACTTTCTAATACATACAATACTAATGCTTACGCACCACTACCTAATACCCATTTACAACAATCAACAAATATTCGTTCACAACAACCCACCAATAGTCACTTTCAACAAACCTTGAACAGTAATCATGTATTTTCATCCATAACTGAAATACAAGAGGTATTTTCAGATAGCACAGTCAGGGATACTATTAATATCCTATTAAAATTAGCTAGAGATATTAAAAATGTAAAATCAATTAAAGAAAAAAATATTCTTATTTTTCAATGTTTTACTGAATTATGTTTATAAATGACAACAACTTAAAAATAATGCACTGGAATGCCAACGGCATTCGTAAAAACATAGTTGAACTTAAACATATTCTTTTGAATCATAATATAGATTTAGCATTGATTTCAGAAACATTATTAAGACCTGATAACAAAATTTATATTCCCAATTATAATATCATTAGAAATAACATTGCTGCTTCAGGTAAAAGAGGAATATGTATTATTATAAAAGATAGCTATGCTTTCTCAAACGTTCCTGTATTTAATCTCAAATTTGCTGAATGTGTTTCTATCAAAATTGCGCTGAACAATACCGAAGTTGTAGTCTGTTCCACTTATTTTCCAAACAATAAACCAATGTTAGATGATTTAAATACAATTTCAAATCTCAGTAACAATTTAATAATTGCCGGTGATTTTAACGCACGTCATACCTTGTGGAATTGTACCAATAGTAATAAAAATGGCAGAATTCTTTATAGCTTTATTGAAAATAATGTCAGTTCCACTACTCTTTGTTATACAACATCTCCTACTAGATATTCATTTAATAACACTCAATCTGCTTCTGTCATTGACTTAGCATTGCTAAAAAACATTAAAACTCCATACCTGCCATATACACTTTCCGAAACAAACTCTGATCACAATCCAGTAGTACTTACAATACCATATCATAACATTGAGCACATTCAACGTCATGCAAAATATAATTTTAAACATGCCAACTGGAATATATTTCGTGATTTTGTCGATAATAATATTAACTTTATGCAGCAAATCAAATCTAAACATGATATAGATAACGCCGTCGATCATTTAACAGCAACTATTCAGTCGGCTATGAAAGAATCCATCCCAACAACTAAAAACAGTTACGCAAATGATAAACTACCTGCTGATATTAAGGAGGATATAAAATTTAAAAACAAAATACGAAGAATATGGCAAAAAACCAACAATCCACATATTAAAACTCTTCTTAATAAATTAATTAGAGATATATCATTTAAAATCAAACAGTACAATAGTAAAATATGGCAACAAAAACTTTCAAACACCAATTTTGATCACAATAAAATCTGGCAATTAGCGAAATCATTCACAAAACGTATCGACCCAATTCCAACATTAAAAGTCGGAAACGAGTCTTTTGTTACTGACAAAGATAAAGCCAATCTTTTAGCTGATAACTTTCAAAACATACATAATATCAACATCAATACAGGTTCAATTACTTTCAGTAATAGAATTAAATCTATTGTAGACAATTTTATTAAATTTAATCACTCAAAAGATTTTGACATATTACAAACAACTCCCAAAGAAATTAAACATATTATCAAACATAAGAAAAACAGCAGTTCACCGGGATCTGACCTTATTACCAATACTGTATTAAAAAATTTAAATAGAAAACCAATAATACTTTTATCAAAAATTACAAACGCAATTATGAAATTTAACTATTTTCCAGTTGTATGGAAAACCTCCAAAGTTATTCCTATTAAAAAACCTCTCAAAGATGCTGACTTACCGTTAAGTTATAGGCCAATCAGTCTACTAAGTTGCATTAGTAAAATAATAGAAAAGGTCATTTATATCAGACTGTCCAACTTTTTAATTTCCAATAATATTATTCCCTATCACCAATATGGATTTAAAAATAATCACTCAACCATTCATCCCATATCCATCCTAATTCAGCAGTCAATTCTAAAATTTAATAGAAGAAGAAACACTGGGATGATCCTATTGGATATTGAGAAAGCCTTTGATACTGTTTGGTTGGACGGCCTCATTTACAAAATGATTAAATGGAACTTTCCTGTAGGACTTATAAAATTAACTAAAAGCTACTTGGAAAACAGATCTTTTCAAGTACACTTAAAAGATCAAATTTCTGCAACAAAATCCATTTCATCAGGAGTACCTCAAGGAAGTATTCTTGGACCAGTGCTATTTTCTATCTTTATATCAGATTTACCTACAGCTCCAAGTACCAATTTACTAACATTCGCAGACGACACTGTTATATACACATCCGCTAAGTCCGACAGAACTATCATAATCAGACTACAAGAACACCTGAATGCAATAATGGATTACGCTAATAGATGGAAAATTCGACTAAATATTCCCAAATCAGAAGCAATCTTATTCACTAAAAGAAGAAAATCACCTGTTCCTCAATCCTACATACACATAAACGGCAATAATATATTATGGAGAGACAAAGTTAAGTATTTGGGCTTAGTAATGGATAGAAAACTCAATTTCAACGACCATATCAAATGCAAAATTAATCATGCTAATAGATTATTATATTTATTGTACCCCCTACTAAAATTTAGCAGCAATATTGATCTAAAGATTAAGAGAAGGCTTTATCTTGCAATGGTACGATCAACTTTAACCTATGGAGCCCCTGCGTGGTGTATGACCAATAAACAAAACATAAATAAATTACAAATTATACAAAATAAAGCATTGAGAATGATACTCGGAATAAAGAGGAACCCTATCAGTCATCATTATGTATCCAATCGCTATCTACACAACCGACTGAATATACCATTTATATATGAAATTATAAAAAAGCAAGCAAGGAAATTTTTTGAAAAATGCAAACTTAGTAATAACCCAACAATTACAGATATTGGATCTGTAACTCAAGATATGTTTTGGTACAACAATTACAACCTACCGACAGTCATTCTAAAATAAATAACACTATAAGACACCTTCAAAAATCAACAGTGTAATATGGTTTTTTGTGATTTTTTTTTCCATTATTTATTTAATTTATTTAATTTATACAATCAATAATCTTTCAAATAATATATATCAAAGAATTGTATTAGTATCAGATGATAGGTATACAAAATCTTATATACTCACTTTTTCTTTTATGTAATATAATATGGAACAAATAAATCTTTTCAAACAAACAAAACAAATCTTATCAGTATTATCTAACAGTGCGTGAGTCATAACACACCAGTGTATTGTTCGTCGACCGGATTAAAGCCCGAATCACACGAGGCTTGTTTTCTGACGCTGGATTTTCCGCTTGATTTTTTTGCCGATGACGGCGCTGTAAATCATGATATTTTTTTAGTCGTACGCATCACACGAGGCTTGTTTTCGAGCTAGATTTTAAGCGGTGGTTAATAAGTGCCGTGCGACATAACCTCCAATTTCAACACAAATGATTAACAACAATACTTTTAGTTTACTTTTTCTATTTAACACTTAACAATTAATTTTAATAAAAACAATTCAATAAAATTAATATAAAAAAGAGATAATTAATATAATAATTTAAAAAAAAATTGTAAAGTTATGTAATTTATTTAAATTTTCATAAATCTGAATTGAAATTATTTAATGAAACAATATTAGTAAAAATAAATAAAATCATTTTTATTATAATGAATACAAATAATAAATAATATTGTAAAAATTTAATTATTGTTTTAGTAAAATTTATAAATATATATTTTAATTTTAAATATTAATTAATTTTAAATATTTTTTTGTGAATTTTAGAAATATAATATTCAATTATATTTCTCCAATAAATGAAATATTTAAAGTAAATTAAAATCAAAAATGATTATATATAAAAAAATGTTTATACTAAAATAAAATAGAAAATGTTTTTGGATATCATTTACGTTTATATTATTTTAAATTATCTAAATTAAATAAAATTTTAAAAAACTATGTTTTTGTCCGAGGCCGATCAATTGACATTGATTTCATAACTATTTCCAAAATATGTCGTACTCTTTCTTCAAGTTTGACAGCAGTGCAGTCACATGATGAACCATGTGACAAAATACTGCTTCCCGATTGGTCCGGACGGGCAAATCCATCTCGAAAAATAGCACACGTTCTAATGTCAAAATCCAGCATGCTGGCAAGAAACCGAGATCGCTATGACGTCATTTTGGATCCTCGACCGCCAGCTACCTGGCAAGCAGAGCCATAAAGCAACAAAACAAGCCTCGTGTGATTCGGGCTTAACTATGGCGAGTCCCCAGCCGGGGGACTCAGGTATATCGCTCGCTATACCGCTTGTCAAAACCATTGAAATTTTACATGACACTTCTACAACTAATTCTGAATTTGTCGCAAAACAAGTGAACTGTGTTAATAATGCACAACCGGAGTGTAATTAAGAATCCACAATTAATAATAAAACTAACGTAATAGAAACTGACAGTAATGTACCGCTGCCAATACCCTCTACCTCCAAGGAAGGTTGGACTACGGTTAACAACAGAAAACACAAAAGAAATAATTCCGACTGCAGCTCTGAAGGTAATTTTGTTTCAAAAAAGCTAGAAAGTAACTACTGGCTGCATTCAACATCGAACAATATCTACAATGTTTTAAATAACATACAGCCAGAACAAACAGTGAATACCGCTGCCCCTATTCTAAAACCGCCACCGATATTTGTTCACGGTGTTGAAAATATCAATCCCCTCACAGAATTATTAAGTGTAAATGCGCCAAGAAAATATAATATACAATTAATCAACAATACGCAGGTCAAAATCACCCTCACAGACGCTGAAACTTATAATAAAATTCTCAAATTACTAAAAGAAAAAAATACCGAAATGTATTCATTTCAGTGCAAATCGGCACGTTCGTTTAAGGTCGTCGTTCGGAACTTACACTCCAGCACAGAAATTGAAGATATATATCGCCACAGAAATAACAACTCATGGTCACAAAGTAATGCGAATCACTAACATGAAACACAGGTTTACTAAGGCTCCTATGCACATGTTTCTTATCGAATTGGAACAAAATCCCAACAACAAAGAAATTTACAAAATCGAATTTATTTGCCGAACTAAAGTGAAAATCGAGTCTAAGAATCCAAGAAAATCAATACTCCAATGTGTTAATTGCCAAAGATACGGTCATACTAGAACTTACTGTAATCTGAAACCGCGCTGCGTGAAATGTGCCGGCGATCATCTCACAAAAGACTGCAGTTGGACCGATCGTACCAATAAAAACGTAAAGTGTGTCCTATGCAATGAAGGCCATACAGCCAATTACAAAGGATGCAAAGTCTATCAGGAAATGTACTCTTGCAGATATCCTTCCCTGCGTCCTAAACAAACAAATCCTCCTTCCTCCTCTAATCCTATCACCTCAAACATAGTTAAACCCGGTATCTCATTCGCTGTAACTGCTCGTCAAAATAGCCAACTACTACAAGACATAAACAATTCTAAAGCTATCAACCATCATCAGCAAGCTAACGACATAACAGAGCTAAAATCCATAGTTAAAACTTTAGCGGAGCAATTAAACACAGCCATGAACTTATTAACCGCCATCATACCTAAACTCAAGTAATGCATCACTTCCTTCAAATTGCGGTCTGGAATGCCAACGGCTTGGCACAACACAAACGGGAATTGCAAATGTTCATCCAGCTTCACAGCTTGGATGTTATTCTGATCTCAGAAACACACTTTACTTCCAGCAGCTATTTCAAACTTCCCGGTTTTTCGAGGTACTCAATCAATCATCCGGATGGTACCGCACACGGTGGCTGTGCAATATTAATCAAATCAAACATAAAACATCATGAATCGCAGCACTATTTTACAAACTATCTTCAAGCCTGCTGCGTTGCCACTGATCATCCTTCAAATAAACTTATCCTAGCCGCAATCTACTGTCCTCCTAAACATAAAATCTCGAGCAAGCAATTCAACAATTTCTTCAACTTCTTGGGACCCAAGTTTATTGCAGGTGGAGACTACAACGCAAAACACATCTTCTGGGGCTCAAGACTAACCACTACGCAAGGCCGGCAGCTTTACCTCTCTATCCTGGATAATAACCTACTACACGTATCGTCTGGCGAACCAACCTACTGGCCCAGTGATACATACAAAACACCTGACCTCCTCGACTTCTGCATTACAAAAGGCATCCAACCTCACCACATTTCAGCTAAATCAAGTCTTGATCTTTCTTCGGATCACTCACCAGTCATCATCTCATATAACTCTCTGTCTCCTGTCCAATTAAATAACAGTTACCTAACAAATAACAGCACAAACTGGTTTACCTTTCAGAATTACATTGCTGATTGCCTACATTGCAACGTTCCTCTAAAAACCCACGATGATATAGAAGCAACAGTGTACAACTTCAACAAAATAATTACAGAAGCAGCAACCTTTTCCACTCCAAAATCCCAGACTTTTACTACGCCTGTTTGTCCTATTTACATCAAGAAACTTATAGCCCAGAAGAGAAAACTCCGCAGAATATGGCAATGTACAAGATCTCCAGCCGATAAACATAATCTAAACAAAGCCTCTAGAGAAATCAAACATCTACTGTCTGACTGGCACAATCAAAGAATGGAAAATTTTCTAATAAATCTTTCTACTACCGACAAATCTCTTTAGAGGGCTACCAATAAACTTAAACGTCTCACACAAAGCAATCCGCCTATTATTAATAAAAATGGACTATGGGCTCGCACCGCACAAGATAAAGCCAATCTCTTTGCCGATCACTTCGAGAACGTGTTCACACCTCATCCACCGACTTGTGACCCTTTTCTGGAGCGCCCAATACATAACTTATTAGCAGAAGAAACTAGCAGCCAGACTGAACCACCACTCAAATTCAGTATCTCTGAAGTCATAGGCTCAATCCGTTCATCAAAATCCGGCAAATCTCCTGGAATCGACAATATTAGTATTAAACCTTTACAAGAACTTCCTCCTATTGCTTATAGATACATAACTATACTTTTTAATGGAATTCTAAGAACTCTCCACTTTCCTAACTGCTGGAAGACAGCAAAAATAATCCTTATACCAAAACCAGGCAAGGACCCAACTCTACCTGAGTCATACAGGCCTATCAGCCTTCTCCCATCACTCTCCAAAATATTTGAAAAACTAATCCACAGCAAAATTAAAAACCTTATGGTGTCTTTCTCTATCCTTCCCACCCATCAATTCGGCTTCTTAAGTGGGCACTCCACTATTGAGCAAATACATAGAGTGGTTAACTATATAACTAATCCTTCCAAAATAAACTCTATTGCCCTGCTGCTTTTCTTGACGTTAGCCAGGCCTTCGACAAGGTCTGGCACACTGGACTTCTTTTTAAAATTAAATCCGTACTCCCTGCTCAATACTTCCTTCTTCTTGAATCATACCTACTAAACAGATCCTTTTTCTTCAACTCGGCCTATCCGCTCCGGCGTTCCGCAAGGAAGTGTACTTGGACCCTTGTTATATCTTTTATACACTCATAACTTACCCGTTACAACTAATACGGTTACAGCAACATTTGCGGATGATACGGCAATTCTAGCTGCCCACGAAGATCCCGCTCTAGCTTCACACCTCCTACAATCAAACCTGGATACACTGCAAGACTGGCTTAGCATCTGGAGATTCAAGGTAAACAACCAAAAATCTGCTCACGTCACCTTTGCACTGAGGAAACATACATGCCCACCAGTGACTCTCTTCCATAATTTGCTACCCAACAAGGATAATGTTAAATACCTGGGACTTCACCTGGATCGAAAACTCACGTGGAAAACACACATCTGCCAAAAGCGTAAACAACTCAAAGAAAAGCAAAGACAACTATATTGGTTGATGGGTCGTAAATCTAAAGTGTCGATGTCAAATAAAGTTTTGATATGCAAATCAATACTCAAACCCATTTGGACCTATGGGATTCAGCTCTGGGGCACAGCCAGCCACTCAAATGTAGAGATCTTACAGAGGTTCCAAAATAAAATGCTTAGGCAAATTGCCAACGCACCTAAATACACCCCCAACTGGCTACTCCATGATGAACTGAGTGTCTCTTTCATTAGAGACAAGATTCCTAGACTTTGTCTAAAGTATCGTAATCGGCTCACCTTTCACCCAAATAACCTTGCAAGAAAGCTGCTAGAACCAATCCAATTCAGAAGACTGAAAAAGAACTACCCCAACGACTTGTATTAACGCCTCATTCCCCAACCCTGGTATAATTATTATATTTTATTATCTTCATGCAGGATAGCGATAATAAACCCTCATTCCTTATTATATAATTCAAAACGATAAAATAATCCCTTTCATTGTTACGCATCCTGTCCCAAAATCGGTCATCATATCAGTAATCCATTTTTCCAACAATTTTAATCACCTGTCCCTAACTATATCATCCTTATATTTTCAAGAAACTCGCATTACGTATACCCGGTTTTAATTCTACGAATCATGCGATAATCGACCAATACCTGATTGGCTGACAAATGTAACAGCTACTGATTGGATCCAAAATTGTAAGAGAAAGTCGTTAATTCTACAAAATGGACCAATCAGAAAAATGTATATAATTGTAAACTCCTTTTAATTTAGTACCAACTTAAATTTCATATAGTTAAGATCAGTCGTAAATTAACACTCAAAACTATAACATCTAATTCAAACTTCAACTATCTAATCATCTATAAGTCTTAATATTCTTTCAAATATACGATAATTAAACATTTATTTATCATCTTTTATTTTTATTATTCAAACGGTCTGATATAGCCAATAACTAAATATATCCGGTCCTTCGACAAAGTGCAAGTGTTCAATAGAGTTCGGCAGCATCCAGATAGATCACGAACTTCTTAAACACTTTTAATCTATCTTAACAAAAGTACATTTGGCCATTCAAACCGAATGGTCAATTTTACTAAACAACTTGTTTTAGGTTTAATAATAAGTACTAATTTCTATTTTTCTTTTTGTTTTGTATAATCTATAATCATACTGTAAAGAACTGCATCACTGGATGCAGATCTTAGCTTTTTCTTTCTTTGTTAAATTCTAAGTCATGCAATTGATTTTATATCTCCTGTAGATAGATGATCAAATAAAAAAAAAATAAATAAAAAAAAAATGTCATCTGCCTCTTTTTACTCCTTAGGCGGGATGGAATGGACAACCGGGAAAATAGTTCCAATGTCTTATTCATAATGAAATAATAGCTTCGTTATTTAACTAATGCGAAATACATATCTCATAGACGCATTTTTTACAAAGATGATTATATATATATATATATATATATATATATACAGTATAATTATACTGTGTATAACCTTGATCTTGTATTTTGTCAGAAATATTCATCAGCAGATTTGGAATAGTGATCGCAAAAATTGTAAATGAATTTTTTTGCATATATATACGTTTTGAATGTTTTTGAACATTTTGTCATATATCTTAAAAAAATGTATATGTGTGTGTATTTGGACAAAAAGTTTTGTGAACGACTTCCTGAACACGGATCTTCCGGCTTAAATAATTGAAAGAACATTCGATTTGTATTCACTGGGAAATTGCTGATTAGTTTTTGGTAAAATCAGGTCTAGCCGTTTCGAAGATACGGGGTCCATGTTGCAAAAAAATGGTAATTCAGGTTTGGAGATAACGGAGCGTCCGATTTGAGTGAATTAAAAAACATTTTATGTATTTCAATTAACGAAATGAAGAACTGATGATTTTTTTTGGAAAGGCAGGTTTATTCAAAGATCCAATAAAAATAATACAAAAAATCCATTTGGCGCGCAAAAATAATAAACACGTGCTTATCAAATTATCATATATATTATAGAGAATTTAATGATAAGAACGATGTTAGTTTACATTTTATGGGTTCCGTCCCAATGCTCATCTGTTAGACTGCGACAAGGCGATTACGCGCTTCTATATTTATACGCAGCACGATTACTTTGACAAAAAGTTCAAAATTTCAAAAATATTTCAAAATATAAAAAAAACAAATTTTTTCAAAGAAGTCGAATTTTGTCAAAAATTTCAAAATTCTCAAAAATCTAATTTCGAAGTTTTAACAAAATTTTGAATTTTTTTTATAAATCTTAATTGTTCGTATGGGAATTGAGTAATTTGCCTTAAGGCACCATGCCATGCACCACTAGTTTTAACTTATTTTACATTTTAATTTACTATATTTTTTTATTGTTTACACCTTGCCAGTGTAAAAGTTTAGGTAGTCCATTTTACTCCAACGGCATGTAAGCTATTCTAGAGGTTATATAAAACACTGTTGAGTCTAGCTTAAACATACCAAAACATCTAATAAAACAATTAAATAACGTATACTTAAAAATTATTAAAAAGCACCATTCTAATTTTTATGCTTCTCTTAAATAGCGCATAACAACAATCAAAATAGAAGTCGTCAGTCATATATTTTTTGAAAAAAAAATGCTCAAAATATAACACAGATGGTGTATGTAGGACGCAGCACGTGCCGGTGTATTGCGCGTGCGGGCGTAGTTGTGCCCTTATCATAGGTTTCTGGCTGAACGCTTTCTAACACTGAATCTACAGTAGAGAGATATTTCTCTACCCTCCCCCAACTGGTCGACCGAACAGACCTATTCGGAGAGCGGCTACGAAGTCGGCCATACTGTTCAGATAGATATCAGATATCGTTCTAGATCGTCGGGACGAGATTTGAGAAACACTATACGACAAATGTTATCAGAAATTATACCGACTTGCATTGTAATTGATATCTCGTATGGTGTGATGTATTTACATTTATTATGAATTTTATAAATTTGCACATTGGTATTTGTTAGCTTACTTACATTCATACAAGCACACAGTCTATGGATATTTATTTAAACCTGATGTTATTATTAGAGTCATGTTATGCGACAATCCTGTGTTAGGATGTGTCAAATATGGAAAATATCGATTTTGAAAGTAAATATAAATTGGAAAGCATTTGTCTCAGACTTTCACTGAATTATCACCTCCAGTTCCTGCCGAAAAGAGGATGAGTGTTTTTGGACTAAATACTAAATAATGCCATAGACTATATTCTGAGTTGATGACCTATAATGTTATACATATTATATTGTTTTTTATTCATATTAAAAGTGTTTAATAATAATTAAACTTTCTTGTTCTTTCTGTTCTTTGAAATTGACAGCAACGACTAACTGTTTAATAAACTAAGCAATAAGTGTTGTTTACTGTAAATAATATACAAACAGTGGCAGCGCTTTTTTACCAGTTGCAAGTTGACTTGTGTTGCATGGCATCGAGCCTTAAAGCAAATTGCTAAAATTTTCCGTGCCGTAATTAATTTTTTTTAAAAGCTTTAAAAAAATTTGTAAACTGAAAAAAATTTACTTTTAAAAATTTCGAACATTTTTTCGAAGCGATCACGTTGCGTTAGCTGCTTAGAGACGAAATATCGAAGCGCGTAAACGCCGCGTTGTAGTCTAACGAATATACATTGATACGGAACGCATAATAATGTAAACAAAATTTGAACTTATTAAAATCTTTATAAAATATCTAATAATTTGAAGTGCAAATACCTAATGATCATTTTTGTTCGCCAAATGGCTTTTTTCTACTTTTTTTATTGAATCTCCAAAACCGCTAGACCTGCTTTCCTAAAAATGTCATCAGTTTCGTTTTTTTTGCCCTGTATCTTCGAAACGGCTCGTCCTGCCTTTGCCAAAAACTAATCAGCACGTCTTCTTACCTTCAATACAAATCAAATGCTTTCTGAATTTTTCGAATTTCTTGGTCCGTGTTAACGAAATCGTCGACAAAAATTTCTATTCGCACATATATACATATGCCAAAATGTTCAGAAACGTAAAGATATATTTCAATTTTCATTTTCGATTTTTTTGTGGCTACTATAACTGTAAATGAGATTTATTTTTAATCACACTAATTGAAATAGACAAAAATTCACAAGTTCAAATAAACAAACCCTTCGGCAAAATTGCTTTGTTCTCCAGCTATTAGAAAAACATTAAAATTAAATAATTATTCCGAAGAAGTTTTTTTTCCGAAATCATTCGATTAGCAAATTTTATGTTTTTTCGACCGTTCAAGTCATTCTGAATGAAAATGGTTGGAAACCACCTACTTAATCAATAACTAATTACACAAAATTTTGCAATCGGATTTATTAGATTTAAAAATCTATAATCGCAATAATTTGAGTGCACAAATCCGCACATAGAGGATACACATGGCATGATCTAAAAGCTCGGCCCATTATTCTAAAATTTAATGAATTTTTATAATTAAGGGGGTTGTTCTTTTTTTTACAAAAAATGCAAGGTATTTGTTTTTGTTTTTCTCGAAATGTATTGATCATAGATACATGCGGTTTTTTTAAACAAAAATTATAAAATCATAGAATATTACGTAATTTTCTTTTTTTTTTGTGCGCCGTCATTTTTTAATCAGGGGGCGCCAAAGTCGGTCTTGCAAAATCGATCTCTTTTGCGGTGCCACAGATAAATCCGTTGCGCATCGCCCGAAACAAAAGAAGAAACTTCGTTGAAGAAGAAGTTTGAATACAGTCCCCCTACTAAAATGAGAGAAAAAAGCAAGAAGGAAAAAAATGGCAGCTATTTAAAAAAAAGTGTCAATAAAGGCCTTTTTTTGGGGCGAGAAGCTTCGCAAAAATTTTTTGCGTAATGTTATCAAGTTGTTTGAGTTAGGGGGACTAGGTATTGCAGTGGTAAACAAATTAAAAAAAAATGCAAGTCGATCCGACTTGTAGTTTTTTTTTAATTTGTGGCACCGCATTGAAAAAAGTCAATTTGAGAAAAACGTATTTAAAGTTTTTAATATAATGTACTAAATACACCATTTAATTCAATGTACGAAATACACCATAATGTTTAAAGATGCTGACACATTAAAAGGGTCATGTGCATGAGGTATTATAATGAAAAAGAGGCAGCTGGCATACAATAGCTCGCGGAGCGATAAAATAACGCTTTCAGAGGATCATACGTATATATATATATATATATATATATATATATATACATATATATATACATATCTTACATATATATATATTACATATATATATATATATATATATATATCTTATATATAAAATTCTTCTGTAACAATGTAAGTTTCATATTTCCTCCTAAACTATAATTCGGATTTTCATGAATCTTCCTGAAGTTTGTTCGGGAAATTTTTTAGAATGTTTTGATTCATAGAAATATAGCTAAATTGTAGAAATAAATAGAAAAAAATACAAAAAAACGCTTATCATTGTTTGCCCTTGAAAATATTTGAAGCTTAGTTTGACATTAAAAACAATTGAGGACTGTCATTTGCCAAACATTTCTATTCACTTATAGGCTAAGGCGATATTAGAATATAATAAATTCATAATTATGAATAAGGAAAATGTAATGTCTACATTATTAATGCCGAAAAGCAGCTGAGATGCGCCAAAAATTAAATTAATATAAGATGCAAATAATATAACAAGCATTTGACAAGTGATGCAGTCTGCGCATGCGTCTGACGTGCGCGTGGTTTGCTTTTGCTTGCAATAATTTTGTTTGCGCACTTTGCGAACAGATTCGCCGTACGAATTCGCGCAAAGGAGCGAGCCATAAGTGATTGCGCTCAAACATATTCAATTTGCAGTCGTTTTGCCTTACTATACTAAGTCGCAATACAAAAAAAATTATTTAGAAGTTTCATTGTGTCAAAAATTCATATGTTTGTCATTGGGTACGGAATATTTACTCAATCGAGCGCTTCGGGTCTGAAATTTTTACTGTTTTCCAATTCGTTTGGAATTTTGGAACTAGGTTCATCTTACTCTTCAGAAGTGAAAACAATTTAGACTCCTTTACCACTTCTCGGGTGGATGACATTTCTTTTCAGTGGTGTAATTTTACTTTTTTCAAAATAACGTTGGGTATCGATAAAAGAACTAATTATACGAGAAAAATATTTAATAATGTTTTTCAAAAAAGGAAATACTTTTCAAGTTACTGGCTACTGAATATTTGTTTCTTTTTTGCGTTTTTCATCATTTTTTGC
This sequence comes from Ctenocephalides felis, assembly GCF_003426905.1. Classification (NCBI taxonomy): domain Eukaryota; kingdom Metazoa; phylum Arthropoda; class Insecta; order Siphonaptera; family Pulicidae; genus Ctenocephalides; species Ctenocephalides felis. The sequence continues at coordinate 143,424,004 of NW_020538040.1, forward strand.
TAACACCTTCAAAAATATACATCTTAACGAAAATCATGTAATGAACAGAATTATATCAATTAAAATCTTAATAAATCGTTATTTTATAGTGTTTTAGGAACATTATTAGGCTAGATATGAAAATGGGTTTTTATAGTGCTCAAAATAAGCTTTAAAATGAGTACTTCTGCGTGTAAAATGAGTGAGCTATCATGCAGATAAAGGACGCATGCAATGTTTTTTTTTTCATTTAAATCAAATACTTTGAGTGCCATATCCACCAAAATTAAAAATAATCGTATTCAATCTAGAATTAACTTGGTTTAAGAGATCTTGATGGATTCTAGAAAATACCACAACTTTAGTACAAATGATTTTCAAAAAACTCATGATTTCATGAAAAAAAAACATTTAAAAAAAACAACCAATTTCTCATCATAATACCTCTGAAAGAATACGTATAAAAGTATATATATATATATATATATATGAAAATTCGAGGTATTTTTCTGACTAATTATTATTGTTTATTATTATTTCGTTACCCAAATATTGATAGATGTATGATTAATTAAGGAGCTGTCCAACCAGAGGTCTTTCGAGCCTTTTAACCCTTCGCCGTTTTACAATAAGAGAAGTTACGGTAAAACTAATGATAGAGAAAGTTGTAGCTCATTTAATCACCTTTAAAATAGTGTATTACAAGTTCTGATAAAATCAGAATTAAAAGAGTAATAATCCAATTAATGCTGTGGATGGTGACGGAGTGCAAATTGTTAAAAACATTGAAATTAAGATAAAGATTAGCCTATTTCCAAAATATCAAGTAAATTGGAGCACAGTAAAAAAATTCACAGAGCAATAATTTTGTTGATTGTAAGTTGAATAGAGCACATGTGAACAGGATTTGACAAATTAATTCACTTCAAATATAAACTTAAGCAATAATGTATATTGATTTATTGGAGAAAAAAATGTAATTTAGATATTAAAATTACTAAAAGCCAGTTAAAATATGGTACGAAATTATAAAAATTATAGGCAACATTATTGAAGCATATATTTTGGGTAGAAAAATAAAAGGTGATATTGCACCTTTGCCGCGAATGCTATATATTAATTCTTTCTGAATTTGTTGTACTTTTTAAAAGATTTCAATTTTCAACACGTATATCTTATGCTATAACCATAAATCACAAAGGCAGACGATTATTTTTAGTGTGATAAATTTGGAAAATCAATGTTTTAGTCGTGAATAAACAAAAAATCATTCATTTATACATCCACATCTACAGGTATGACTAAAAATACTATATAACCCTTAAATGCAATAAAATAAATTGAGCTATTGGAAATAAATTTGTTCTATAAATCGCAGTGTATAATTTTTAATATACAATTTTATTGAACATTTTTTAATATTTGTTAAATGAATAATTAAAGTGTTAACTGTGGGAATTGAGAACAATCATTTTATTTGAAATAGTTCTACATTCAACATCACTCATATATTGGTGTAAATAGTAATTCAAAAAACAGTTATTATTATTTTTAACTAAGCAGTAAATATTAGTATAAAAAATTGAAAAATTGTAGACATGAGTACAGAACAACGTCTGTCGGGTCAGCTAGTATATATATATATATATATATATATATAAGATTATATTCGTGCTTAGGATGACAAAGCCAATCAAACACAATTGAGTTTCTCTGTCAGAAAAGTTATATTTTATTGTTAGTTTTATATTAGACAAAGGTTTAAATACAAAACCTAACATACCTGTCAGAAAAGAAACGACATTTAATGTTAATAATCACAATGTCAGTTCCTAAACACTTTTACACCAATACGTATCTACTATTTTAAAGATTATTTTACTTTTAGGAAATTTTATTAATTACGCCCTGACGTATTTTAGGTTTTCACTTGTTTCCCTATCCTAGTATCATAGGAGCTGTATCTATGACAATTATAACGCGCAAAATTCAAACTAAAGAAAAGTAGCTATTTTTCTTTACATCTCCCCTCCCAGAAAAGATCATACAGTGTACTCTTCTTGCGAAGGCAGGGGCTGCGGGGCTGGCGTTAGCTTTGAGATGTGGAAAAAGTTTGATTTTAATTTCTTATGGCCCGTGTCTATCTTGTAGATTGAGTTTGAAATTTTTTCCAAAATCTTGTAGGGTCCTAGTCTCAATTCATCGATTTTCTTCCTATTCAATCTATTTTCATTTTCAACTAAAACAATATCATCAACTTTGAAATCCATATGTCTTCGATTCTTATCATAAATTGTCTTGTTGTAGTTATGTGATCTGATTTTCAATCTCTTTCTTGTCTTCCATGGTGCAACGATATGGCCTTTTACTGCATATTTTTCTACAAGTAGATCAACGTGTGCTTCATAATCAGTTACCTTTTCTATGTCATATTTATCCTTTGCAAATGCATATTTATTTTTGAAAATCAAATCATCAATCACTGCCTGTTCTTGACAGCCTAGATGAATAATACAAATTTGCAAGTTTTCTTCTTTCAAGTCTTCATTGAAGTTTACTAAATTGTCAGATTTTTTTCCTTAGAATTCATATCAGTTTTATTTGTCTCCTTAGAAACTGTTTCACTTCTTTGTATAGGTATTTTCTGGCTAATTTCCAAATTTTCGTTTTGCACTAGGTAAAATTCTTTGATATAATCCAGTCCAACTAAGAAATCATAGTCAAAATTTTCTTTGCCTATTACAAAGACATTCATTTTTTTCTCTACATCAAAAATGGCTACATCCAATGTAATTATGCCAGTTGCTTTTTTAACACCATTAATCGTTTTCAAATTAGTGTCGATGGACTGACTCGTTTCCTTATTATTTATCTTCAACAACTTTGAATTTATTAGTGAGACATTAGATCCCGAGTCGTAAATTCCGAATACTTCAATACATTTATTAATCACTAATTTGACTTTGATCAATGGTGGCACTATTAGTTTTTTTTGTGTTTTCACATTGTAATTCACATTCTAATTCTGAATTATTAACGAGTTTTATTTGCCTTTTATCTTTTTCAGTACTTTTTTGTGCTTTGAACCAGCAGGAATCCTCTGGATGATATCGTACACCTTTCTTCAATTTCTCACAAATGCTACATTTTTCTTTAATTTGTTTACTGTCTTCCTTTTTTTTGTAAAAAATATTTTTTTTCCTTGAAACTAAATGTTCTAATTTGCCAAGTTTATTAAATAAATTTTTTGTATGCAAAATCTCTTCTTTATTAATTCTATCTGTGATAAAATCTGGTAAGCCAGCAGCAATGATATCAATTAAGGTTCCTTCATCCATTCTATTTCTTACTTCTAGTAAAAGTCTTTCTTTTTTCACTGCATACTCTAATAGAGATCTTGATTGATATTTGAAAAATATAGCATACTTGCTAGTATTCCAACCTTTGTTGGCATATGTTTGCAAAAAATTTGATTTCCATTCTGACCACTCCGAATCTAGACTCAGCTTGATCATCATGGCAGAATACCAATCAGTACATGATTTTTCTAGAAATAACCTTAAAATTTCAATTTTTCTTCATCCTTTTGTATATCAAATCGTGTACACTCTCTTTCAAATACTTCCATTCATTGAGATGCATCTGATTTTTGTCCATCGAACTTTTCTATTATAAATCTGTTCGCTACTTTTTTACACTTTGTTTTTCTTTGTTCTGATGATCTTCAACTAATTTTTCCAATATTTTTACTATGGGGTCATCTGAACTCTTTTTATCATAACTAGCCAATTGTTTATTAGTAGTTTCTTCTAGAAATTGGTCCTGAAAAATCATATTTCCATCCTCATCAACATAAGTTTGTAATAATTCCTCTGTAGCTTTAATCCACACATTTCTAGCTTGATATCTCTTTTTCAGAGTATTTTTTACTGTAGCATACTGCTTTAGAGTTTGAATATGTTTGTGGAGTGCTACTGATTGATAATCTTCAGGGATAAGGAATATTTTATCATCTTCGGTTGCAATTGAGGTTATAGCGATATAGTTTGATTTTCCGTCTGTTGTTGGTTTTACTTGAAACGTAAATTTCAACTTTTCCATTTTTTGACAATAAATATCGTTTTATAAGATTATATTCGTGCTTAGGATGAAAAAGCCAATCAAACACAATTGAGTTTCTCTGTCAGAAAAGTTATATTTTATTGTTAGTTTTATATTAGACAAAGGTTTAAATACAAAACCTAACATACCTGTCAGAAAAGAAACGACATTTAATGTTAATAATCACAATGCCAGGTCCTAAACACTTTTACACCAATATCTACTATTTTAAATATTATTTTACATTTAGGAAATTTTATTAATTACGCCCTGACGTATTTTAGGTTTTCACTTGTTTCCCTATCCTAGTATCATAGGAGCTGTATCTATGACAATTATAACGCGCAAAATTCAAACTAAAGAAAAGTAGCTATTTTTCTTTACATATATATATATATCTATAACTTCGTCAAAAAAATAGATATTGAGATGATTTTTTTTAAAATAATTTTAAGGTTTTTAGCTTTCATAATATCAAAAAATTTCAAAACCAAAACAAAAAAAAAATAAAAAACGAACAACCCCCTTAATCACTTATCGTAGTTTCATAAAAATTATATTAGATGAGACTATAATTTTCATCTCTACAGAAAGTTTTTTTTGAAAAAAGATTTTTACAATTAATTACGGAGAAACCGATACCGAACCGGCCGATCTTTACGTAAAAGTATTCAGCACGATCGCCAACTAAAAACTTTCGAACAGTTTTTGAATTTTCAAAATTGGTTCAGAAATGTCGAAATGTTTGATTTTTTTAGAATCTTTAATTTTTGTCGACGATATCAGAGCGGATCAACCGATTTAAATGAGTTAAGAAACATTCAATTAATAACAAAACACAGTTTTTGTTATTATCTCATTGTTATTTCCCATTGATCAATTTTTATTGTTCATGGATTAATTTTATTTCTGAACAATGATTTACATTGTGCTTACATAAATAATACACAAATATAAACAACCAGAGAATTAGCTCGCGCGAAGTTGTTTTAAACAACTATTAGATTTAATAATCTATACTGTTGGCAGACGATATTAGATAGTGTCCTTAAGAGATAAGAGTGTGAAATGATAGTACCCGTAAACCACTCACATTCTTTACTCGCACATAAGCATGAAAATGAACGAGGTGTATACTGTCATGTAAGAGATGAGAAAACATGACAGTTACAAAGTCATCATAAATTTCATAAAAATTAATTCTATACAGTTTTAGAATCTTTCGTTTATTATGTTTCTTCTCTGTTCCTCTTTCCCCTTTCGTTTCTCACAACCCGCTCCTACTCCTTCATTACACGTACGTGACTACACTTGCGTTGTAACCCTGATCAGTGTCCACAATGCACCGCTATTAATAACATAAAATATTGGAGGGCAATATGTGCTCCTTCAATTTCTCGTTTGTTAATATTAGTATTTTATTATTTTACACAAATTTAGTGTTCAATAAATTTTTCATCATAATTAATTTTTTCTGTTGTTTTTCCTGGTTTGGTATGTATAATTCCCTCATTTTTATATATTTATATTTATTATCAACTTTGTAATTATGTTATATGTTTTTTAGATTACTGAATGATGGCACACAAAAAGTGACGAAACGTTTAATGGAATAAATAATTTTGTTATTTAATCTTTTTTTAATTCGACGATTGGACGGCAAAAATATTACAAACATATATGTATATATATATATATATATATATATATATATATATTGTAGTGCTATCCACCCCTTTGCAATAATTATAAATAATATTATAAATTCTATATAACAGTCATTATGAAAGACGCAATATATACGTTGTTGACTCACAGCTCATGGTCTTGCAACAAAGTATGCATAGATTGTATCAGAGATAAGCTTGCAACATTGTATACATGTCAGAATAACGGTTTCTTCGATGACAAACCACAAAATTGCGTCTAAAATAAGCAGAATGAGTCATTCCTAGCGAACACACTAGAAGGATGGTTACGTCATCATCAGAGAGATTATAAAAACCCCGAGAAGACGTTAGTTAACGGTTCATTTTAGTGTAGTGCTCCAATCAGTTCACATCAGTCTTATTTCAAAATATTAATTGTGTATTAAGTTGTAATCAAGTGTATCCGAATAATGAAGTAAATAATGTTAATAAACGTCTTCAAATGTTTAATTAAATATTTCCACAGTGATAAAAAGCTTAGATGTTAGCAGCAGAAGAACCTAATTATAAATGTTGACATCGTTGGCGTGACGCAACATAATTGTTGGCAACGGATCCACAACATAATTTGTTGTTAGCCCAAGGGTGCACAACAATATATATATATATATATATATATATATATATATATATTGTTGTGCATCCCAGTGCTAACAACAAATTATGTTCTGGATCCACCCTTGCCAGCAATTAGGTTGTGGATCCACCCTTGCCAGCAATTAGGTTGTGGATCCACCCTTGCCAGCAATTATGTTGTGTCACACCAACGATGTCAACATTTATATTTAGGTTCTCCTGCTACTAACTGTAAGCCTGTACCACTGTGAAAAATATTTAAATAAACATTCGAAGATGTTTATTAACTTTATTTATTTCATTATTCGGTTACACTTGATTACAACAAAATTAATATATTGAGGTGAAGACTATTGCGGAGTGATTGAAAAATGAACTATGAATGATTTCGTCATCTTACAGCTTATATACCCTTCTCAAGATGACGCAATTATTTTCTAGAAATGTTTGTTATATGTGAGTCAGTTTATTTATTCGAGACGCAATTTGTGGTTTTTGCAGTCAGAAAGCCGTTATTCTGACATGCACATGCGTTCTTATCTCTGTATACATCTATGACCTGTGACTCAAACATATATACTGCGTCGTTCATATTTGACTGTTATATAGTAATTTATAATATAATATTATTTATATTTACTACAAATGGGTGGATACCCGTAACAATATTTATATATATATATATATATATATATATATATATTGTTGTGCATCCTTGAGCTAACAACAAATATGTTGTGGATCCGTTGCCAACAATTATGTTGCGTCACGCCAACGATGTCAACATTTATAATTAGGTTCTTCTGCTGCTAACAATTAAGCTTTTATCACTGTGGAAATATTTAATTAAACATTTGAAGACGTTTATTAACTTTATTTACTTCATTATTCGGTTACACTTGATTACAACTTAATACACAATTAATATATTGGATTGAAGACTGATGTGAACTGTTTGGAAACTAAGCTATGAATGAACCGTTAACTTTGTCTTCTCAGGGTTTTTATAGTCTCTGATGATGACGTAACCATCCTTCCAGAAATATTCGCTAGGAATGATTCATTCTTGCTTATTTTAGACGCAATTTGTGGTTACAGAACGTTATTCTGACTGCACGTGCGTCTTATCTCTGATACAATCTTTGCATACAATGTTGCAAGCTTATGAGCCGTGAGTCAGCAACGTATATATTGCGTCTTTCATATTGACTGTTATATAGAATTTATAATATTATTTATAATTATTGCAAAGGGGTGGATGGCACTACACCTCACCCGCCGAAAAAACGCGCGCCCTCGTGCGTTCATAAAAAGAAAGCATTTCGGGTGCTTCGAAAAAAATGTTTGCGCTCATGCTATTACATTGAATAGAAACTTGTACAGATTTCTTATAATTACTTGTTTGGATATAATTAATATAATGTAGAAGTTCATATAATATTTTAATATATTTTTTCTTCATGAAATTTCGAAAAAATTAAAAAAAAATGGTAATATAAAAAAAAAATCAAAAGTTGTGTTTATTGTAGAACAATATCATGAATTTACAATTAAGCATAATTTTATTTTAATGGTAATATTTTTCAAAATTTCATGATTACAGTTGAGTTATATTTATATTTATTTATATTTATATTTATTTACGGATACAGGAATAAATTTAATAATTACAGAAAATAAATTATCCTAATTGAATTAAGTATAGTAAAATACAACTATTAAACAATATTACGCCTAACATTAGTAATATCTAATACAACGATTATATAATATCTTTATAATATTTCAAATTGAAAATATGACATTTTATTGGTTAATAATAATGTGAACAGTTTTACAATAATCGTCATGACTTATAATATAACAATGTTCTTTTTTTTCTTAAAAAAACTTTGATTTCATTTACATTATAAATTTTAATATTTGTGAAAAAGTTTGAGAATCTTTGGTTGTGACAATTTTATTTTAATTCATTTGTTTTTAATCTCTTTCTAACATATAATTCATTTTTTCTTTGTAATTTTACTTGTTGTCTATTTTGACAATTGGAATAATTATTTCATTTTTGGTTTTGTAAATTTTAAATGGCAAAAACAAAAATCTTTGTCAGTTGGCATGTCCTTTGTCGTCGATCGGTATGATCCGTCCTGTACCATTTGTCTTGAAAAACTCTGTATGCATCTTTAAATAGAGGCATCAGTTTTTTGGATTTATTTGCATAAGGATTTTTGTCTGTTAATAATTCTAAATTGTCGATTTGAAATGTCCGTTATGGTTTCATGTACTTGTCGTAGGATTTCTTTGATTTTGTTTGCTGATAAATATGTTTGTTAGTAGTTGTGACTACCTCTGGTTCTTCAACTTTTTTGATCGTTTTGTTTGTTTGTAATTCTGAACGTTTGCTTGTAAGAACTTAGTCTGATTGCATTTTGTGCGTTTGTGCAATTTGTGGGTCGTTTGAAATTTTGTCTTTCTGTTGTATTTCGTTATTTGATGTTGTTAAAATTGGAACGTTTTTGACATGCGTTTCTTTGATTTTGTCTTTGTCTTTTACTTGCTCTTTGTCGCTTTTTGAGTCTTGGTCTTTGATTGGTTTTGTGCAAAAAGTATTGTTTTCAATTTGTAATGAAACATTTTTGTTTTCGAAATTTATTTCTTTTTCGTCGGTTTTATTTATTAAAAATGAACTGGGAATTTGTGATAGTAGTTTACGTACTGTAATAGTTTCGTTGTCTGGTGTTGTTGATTTTGGATCTTGGGTTTGGGAATTTATGATTTGTTGGTTTTCGTCACAGTTTGACATTCTCTGGGTATGTGCGCATGTTGCATTTTCTGCATGTGTGTGCGAATAGTTGCATGTTTGGCTGTGTTCGTTAGCAGGGGTAATAAAAGTTTTTGACATGTTATAATAAGTTCGATTTGTATTAAAATTTCTTCGATTTGGGTTTCTACATTCAAAAATTAAATCACCTTGTTTTTTACAATAATTGCAAAATTTTTGGTTATTATTATTTGAATTAGCGTTATTCTTTTTATTTAAGAAACATTGTGGAGCAATATGACCACGTTTTTTGCAAATGTAACACGTTATATTATTATTCTGATTACTTCTAATATTTGATGAATTTTGGCAAGCTTCTTCTTGCAAAGCGAGGTCAATAGCATCTTTGATATTAGAAAATCGACAACATTTGACTAATGTTTTTAAAGGTTCTGTTAATCCATTTTCAAAAACTTTTATGCCTACTTCTTGGAATGTCAGTTGTATTGTTGTTGCATAGTTATGTCCTACTGTAATTATGTTTGAATAATGAATTTGTCGCAAAATTTCTTCAATTCTGTCTCCAAAACTTTTTACTGTTTCATTGTATTTTCGTTTTAAATTATTCAACTCAATTAATAAACTAGCAATTGGTTTTTAACAACATATTCTTTGATCAAATACCATTTTAAATCATCCCACGTTTCAAAATTAATAAATTGGATTTTCGCAAAAATTTGTGGGTCTAATTTCAATTTTATTACTGTAAGCAATTTTTCCGCTTCTGATGAATTCAAATCCACCGACAATGCATCACAAGCTGTAATGAATGAAGGAAGATTTGAAGGTTCCCCATTGAAATTCGGGATTAAAGCAATAACAGTTTGAATAATAAATTTATTTTCGCGTGACATATCGACTGGTTCATTCATTTTTAAAAAGATATGTAGAACTATTGAAACAGAAGCGCAAAAATTTACAAAAAAAATATTAAAAATTAGCTTACTGACAATGAGTTGTAATCCTTTCTTAATTTAATATCCTTCTGATTCACTTGAACTTTTGTAACACTTGAACAATGATTTGTATCACTTTTTCATAACACTTTTATTTTACTTTTCACTTTCGATTTTTCACTTGTAAATATAACACTTGAACTTTTAGATTCTTGTTTCTTGATTTGTATTATTTTCTTTCTCTTTTCTTTCTTCTTGATTTTTGATTTGATTTTCTTGTTTCTTTTTGTTACGATTCTTAGAAATTCTTCTTAATAGATTCTTGTTTATATATCTTTATACTTTGATTAAACTCTCGATTTCTTGATTCTTGTAATACTTGATTTCTTTCGATTCTTGATTCTTGATTCTTGTAATACTTGATTTCTTTCGATTCTTGTTTCTTGATTCTTGTAAGACTTAATTTCTTCTCGATTCTTGATTCCTTGGAGTCTTCACTTTGTAGTTCCACTGATATTTCCACTTTCGGTAAAGTTTTTCACCGTTTTTTGAATCTAATTATTGTTATGCTATCGGCGTATTTTTCCAATATCCGTTTTCCAAGTATGCAATAATTCTATGTTCAAAACATGTTATGGTGTATTCCCTCACAAGGAAGTTAGCACTTTTTTAAAAAAATTCACAGATCCCATTTGAAGACGTTTATTAACTTTAATTTACTTCATTATTCGGTTACACTTGATTACAACTCAATACACAATTAATATATTGGAATGATGACTGATGTGAACTGTTTGGAAACTAAGCTATGAATGAACCGTTAACTTCGTCTTCTCAGGGTTTTCATAGTCTCTGATGATGACGTAACCATCCTTCCAGAAATATTCGCTAGGAATGATTAATTCTTGCTTATTTTAGACGCAATTTGTGGTTACAGAACGTTATTCTGACTGCACGTGCGTCTTATCTCTGATACAATCTTTGCATACAATGTTGCAAGCTTATGAGCCGTGAGTCAGCAACGTATATATTGCGTCTTTCATATTGACTGTTATATAGAATTTATAATATTATTTATAATTATTGCAAAGGGGTGGATAGCACTACAATATATATATATATATATATATATATATGATTAATTTCTTGGAGGGCGTAACATTAAGTAAAAAATAAAGATTTTTTTTCATTTTTCCATACATTTCGACGTAAAATTCTACATCATCAGTGGTTTTGAAATTTCAAAACCACTGTTGATGTAGAATTTTACGTCGAAACGTATGGAAAAATAAAAATAAAATCTTCATTTTTTATTAAACAGTTTATTTTCAATAATCCGCACATATTATATTATGAAAAAGATTTATTTAAAAGAAGTATTGCAGAATCAATATAAATAGCTCGCTCAAGTAATACAGTAAATTTACGGACAGATACTAGTATTATTACATGATACATATCTAAATTTTATTAATACTTTGTAGCTTTTTATGTACTTATGTATGTATATGTGTATATGTGTGTATATATGTATGTGTGTATGTGTAATGTGGTTGTATGTATCTGTATATGTGGATGTTTTTATATATGTAGGTGTGTTGTTTGTATATGTGTATGTGCATGGGTATATTTATATATATATATATATATATATATATATATATATATATTATTGTTGTGCACCCTTGAACTAACAACAATTATGTTGAGATCCCAACACTGGTACCAAATGTTGTGGATTCGCCGTTGCCAACAATTATGTTGCTTCACGCCAACGTTGTCAACATTTAAAATTAGGTTCTTCTGCTGCTAACGCTTTAATCACTGTGGAAATATTTAATTAAACGTTTGAAGACGTTTATTAACTTTATTTACTTCATTATTCGGTTATACTTGATTACAATTTAATACACAATTAATATTTTGAAATAAGACTGATGTGAACTGTTTGGAAACTGGACTTAGAATGAACACTGATTCCGTCATCCTCAGGCTTTTTATAATCTCTGATGATGACGTAACCATCCTTCCAGAAAAAGTTCGTTTTGAATGACTCAACTATTTATTTTAGACGCAATTTGTGGTTTTGTCCGCCGATGAAACCGTTACAGGCTTGCATACAATGTTGCTTATCTCTGATACAATCTATGAGCTGTGAGTCAACAACGTATATTGCGTCTTTCACATTTGACTGTTATATAGAATTTGTAATATTATTTATAATTATTGCAAAAGGGTGGATAGCCCTAATACCTCACCCGCCGAAAAAACGCGCGCCCTCGTGCGTTCATAAAAAAGAAAGCATTTCGGGTGCTTCAAAAAAAAAATGTTTGCGCTCACGCTATTACATTGTATAGAAACTTGTACAGATTTCTTATAATTACTTGTTTGGATATAATTAATATAATGTTGAAGTTCATATAATATTTCAAATACATTTTTTTTCTCTTCATAAAATTTCGAAAAATTTAAAAAAAATGTTAATAAAAAAATTTCTCAAGTTTTATTCATTGTAGAGCTATATCATGAATTTACAATTAAGCATAATTTTATTTCAATGGTAATATTTTCAAAATTTCATGATTACAGTTGCGTTATATAATATCTTTATAATATTTCAAAATATGACATTTCATTGGTTAATAATGATGTGAACAGTTTTACAATAATTATTATGACTTTTTTTTTATTTATTTTTATTGGCTTTTAAATTGCATCTAGCCACTTACAGTCTAATATAAATTATTACTACTCTAAATAATATAAAATGTATACTTATAAGCTTGTCTACACATAATTCTATAACTTAATTTTACACTCCGATATGAAATTAGTTAAAAACTTATATATTTCTGTATTAGATAATAATGTCACTAGATTAAATGGTTTCCTAATATTTTTGTTTCTATAGATCTCATTAATTAAATTTACACGTTGCTTGTAGTATATGATGCATTCAAGAATAAGGTGTTGCGAAGTCCCAACTGCTTCTCCACAGACACATATATTTGATGGTGCCAACTTTAATCGATACATATGGGCAGGAAAGTTACCATGATTAAACCTTAGTCTGGTTAATGCCACTAGAACATGTCTTCTTTCATCCTTATATAGCCGTTGCCATATTTTGTTGCTCACAGACGGATTAATATTTTTGTAGTAGTTACCTATTGTTGAGGATGTATTTGCCCATTCCTTTTGCCACAGCTGCATACAATTGTTTTTAGATGCATTTATATAATCAATTAACGTGGCCTCATTAATGACCTCACCATTATCAGCTGCCTGTTTCGCTATTCTATCCGCGATTTCGTTTCCTGCGATGCCGGAATGCGCTCTAACCCATATAATTTTTACATCACCTCCTTTACACAGAATTTGCTGGATGTACTTCAAAATTTCATAGTAAATTACCTCTTGCAAAGTTGTGGATTTTGTTAAATTTCTTAGTTTGCTTATGCAACTTTGATTGTCTGTGTAAATGATTGTTTTCGCAAACTGATAATTTATTATTACCTCTAGTGCCTTCTTAATTGCAATCAATTCAGCCCCATACGCTGACACAAAGTTTTGTAATTTGAATCCGAATTCAGCATTATTCGTACTGCAATACACAGCACATCCCGTATTCTGATTATTTTTTGAACCATCCGTGTAGATAATTTTGTACTGTTCCAAATTCTGTGTATTTGCATTAAAAACATCAATCATTTTGTTTGAATTATCAAAAATTTCCATGTCACAATACAGATGTTTCTTGTAGCTAGCTAGACTATTTTTTGCCCTTACTAAATTTATGAAACTCTTCACTAATTTGGGGGTTTTAATTTTAACCCAGTACTTACTTAATCTTGTGTCTACTGCTAACTCACATACATTTTCGATGAAACGCGAATTTTCTATTGAAAGATTTTTTAATACAAATTTGTCGCACAAGAATTGTCTACGTAGCTCTAACGGCATTTCCCCACTTTCTACTAGTAATGCATTTGTTGGGGTAGATAACATAGCACCCATACATATTCTCAGGCACCTGTATTGTAATTTATCCAATTTCTTGCAACTCTTGCTATTATTCCATACTACACAACCGTAGTCAAATATAGGCCTGATTAATGTTTTGTAAAGTTTCAGTGCCGTTATGGGATGGGAACCCCACCATGTACCATTAAGCATTCGTAAGATGTTTATATTTTTTTCTACTCTTTTTTCTATATGCTCTATATGAGATTTAAAACTTAATTTTTGATCAAATATTATTCCGAGAAATTTATTAGTTTTTTGAACTTTAATTGTATGCTTATTGCTGCTGACTCTTGTCGGAAAATCCTTGTCCCTATGTCTGGTTATAATACCTATTGAGCTCTTTTCACTCGACAACTCTAGACCTTTTGATACCAGCCATACGTCAAAGCTTTCAATGTTTCGAGACATAGTGTCTATTGCATCTTGCAGGCTGGTCTTTTCAATATATATTTGAACATCGTCAGCATATTGAAGAATTTTTGTTCCTTGTTCCCAAATATGTTCAATGTCCCGCACATATAATGCATATAAAATCGGGCTTAATATGCCCCCTTGGGAAAGACCTTTATACATTATTCGTGGACCGGTCATTTGATTATTTATTTTGTAGTATACATCTCTTTCAAACACTGTGGATGTTATCGCTCTAACAAATTTATTCGGTAATCCAATTTTGTCTAAGGAATCATATAATATACCTGGGACTACATTATCGTAGGCTCCTTTGATGTCGCTGAAGAGACATACCATATAATTATTTCTATTCATTGATAACCATAAATCTGTTATGAAGATGGCCAAGTTGTCATTTACACCCATACCTCTCCTAAATCCGAACTGGCTTTTAGGAAGTAGATCATTTTTCTCTACCCACCATTCCAGCCTTTTTTTAATTAATCGATCCTTAACTTTAGCTACACATGAAGCCAAAGATATAGGTCTATATGATCCTATTTCATTCGGATTTTTTTGCGGTTTTTTAATAAATATCATTATATATTCGTTCCAATCTGGAATTAGCTCCGGCTCCAACCAGAATTTATTGATTATATTGATAAAATTAACTTTTCCAAAAAAGGGAAGTTTTTTTATCATTGAGTAGTGAATTTGATCTCTACCAGGTGCTGTATCACTATTATTCCTGAGAATCGTGTTGAGTTCCCATAGAGAAAACGGCTGTAATAAAATTTCACAGTTGCGCTGGGTTGGATGATGACTCCTGTTATCAATATCATATTTAGCTCCTGCTGGCGAATATAATTCAATGATTTTCTCAGCGACTTTCGGTGGTATATTTTCGTGTGTGGATGACTCCGCCGTATTTTTAAACCTTTTAATCATCCCAAATACTTCTTTGCTGGAAGTACTTGGATTTATGTTGGAGACATAAGAGACCCAACTGTCCTTCTTTTTCTTCTTAAAGATTTTTCTAACAGTCAAATTCAAGTTCTGGCATATAACAAAATTTATATATGTTGAACTTTTCCGATACGTTTTTTCGGCGTGCCCTCGGTCTTTTACCAACTGATCGCATTCCTCATCCCACGAGACTGGTTTTATCCTTGCACCTTTAGAAATGTTTTGTTTTTTTTGGAATACTTTTGTCAGCGGCATTGTTAATGATATTTATGAACCTAGCATAATCAGATTTGTCATTAATCGATTCAAATCCTAACATATCCTGTTCCATAGACACTTCATATTTGCGCCAATCAACTTTTTTGCAATTCCATCCTGATACCGATCTATATGGAACAACACAGTTCTTCAGTCTTAAAATTATTGCATAGTGGTCCGATCCAAGCGTGTCATCGGACACCTCCCAATCTATTCTATGAGCTAACTCCGGGGAGCAAACTGATATGTCAACTGCTATTAAGTTATTTTTGAATCTCAAGGTTGGATTACCATTATTTAAAATAACTAAGTTATTGATATCGATAACATCTATCAGGTTAGTACCATACTTGTCGTTGAAGTTGCAACCCCAAGACATGTGATGCGAATTAAAATCCCCGCATATTATAACTGGTTTGGGTAGATGAGTTAATAATTCATTCCACTGATGAATATTGATGTAATATTTAGGAATGACATAGATGGAAACTATATTTAAATTCGAATTATTTAATCGTACACTTATCCCACAAATTTGACATTTGTTTGGGTCAATGGTTCCTAGTTTGATTTGGATGGTATTATACGGCACGGAACGCTTAATAAATAAAGCCGCACCCCCTTTGCCATCATTTCTGTCTTGCCTTAGCGTGCTATATCCCTTGAGTGTATAATGTTTATAATTGTGAAACCACGTTTCTGATATCGCTAGTACAGAAATATCCATTTCGGACACGGTATGTTCAATATAACTTTTGTTCGCAGTAAACGATCTCGCATTCCATTATAAAATTGTGAAGTCCATAGTTATATACTAAATAAAAAATAAGTAACTATATATATAAATAAGTAAATAGATTCTTTTTTTTTTCTATCACAATTATATTATTTTATCACTAGCATTAAAATGCTTATCAATTTACGTAATAATTCAGTCAACAGTTTGTCAAAATGTGGTTCGCTCGGATAATATATATTTCTTAACTGACTAATAAAAAGATTCAAAAACTCTTTTGGTTCTGAGTGCTCGCCTTTATTACCATAATGATCGTCATTATCGGACTCCGATTCAGATTTATTTTTCAATCTTTGCCTTTTATTAATTAAATTTTGATTCTGAGTCCCATTATGACTAGGTATTTGATCATATTTATACATGGTACTTCCCTCTTTTTTTCTTATTAATTGCAACTGGCATATAAGATCTTCTGGGTTTCTTGAAAAGGTTTTTGCTGTCATTTTCATAGTGAATATCCTCTTTTTCTAAATCTGATAGTGCTATAAATCTATTATTAATAGAAGGTAAATTCGAGTCTTTTTTTTGCTTTATTTATAGCTGGAAATTCTTTTACCTTACTTAATATGTTCATATTTGTTTTAGTTTTTCTAGCATATCTATCATTTTCTATAATCGATTTAGCTTCGTAAAATGAAAAATTTTGCAATGCCATTAATTCCTGAATATTACTGTGTTTTTTGAAAACTGGGCAATCCTTACTATTCGCCATATGATTATACCTACAAAGACAGCATATAAAATCCGAATTATTTGTGCACGAATTAGAATTGTGTGGACCTGCACATTTTGGGCACCTTTCCTCCCCACGGCATTGGGCGCGAATATGGCCGAAACGCCAGCATTTTAGGCATTGCATAACCTTTTTTACATACGGTCTAACTGGACATTTGACTGAGTGTATTGCTACCTTATCTGGAATTCTAGATCCTCTGAAAGTAATTATAACACATTGCGATTTAAATCTACGTGTATTAGAATTTTTTGGTGTAAAACATTTCACATCGATTATTGTACTATCCGATACGATTTCACTTTTAATATCGTCCTCTGTGAGTTCGATATCTGCATCAAAAATAATTCCTTTTCTGATTAATAAATAGTTTGGTATATATGCTATTAAGTTGTTTTTATTGAAAAATTCCCCATCGAGCAACCTATTTGCCACATTACCGTTACTTAAAACCATTTTTACTTTATTATTTCCGAGCACTAATATGTCTAACAGATCCGATTTCAGATTTGGAAAAGACTTATGAATCATTTTTCCAATCGCTATCGGATGTAACCGACCGATGTTTTTATTTCTTGATTCGATATAGATATAGTACGGCCCTGTGTCGCAACTTTCATATCGCAGTTGTATATCGACCTGTCTCTGATTGGTAGATTCGTTAACCGCTGTTGTGTCCATCGAATCCGTAGCATCGTCCACAAAATTTTCCCTTGTTATGACCTCATTATTGTTAGGACTGCAACTTGCGTTATTTTCAATTAATTTTGTTTCGTCATTATGTATTGTTATATCACTTTGTTCGTTGCATTTAGTATTTATTTCCCCACTCGTTTCCATCGTATTTAGCTTTTCCATAGTCACCTCTTTACTTCTTCTAGTTATTCTACGATCACCAACGCCGTCATTCTTGACACGTTTTTGCACGCCACTTTTAATTACACGCATATTAGATTCCATTTTTAAATTCTTTCCAGATTTAATTCTTGATATTCCACTGCTTACTTTTTTACCCTTAGATTTAACATTAATAACTTTTTTGTTTTCACAATCACCTTCACTAATCAATACATTATTTTATTTTGACAATTCAAAAAATTCTTCAATACTCTCATTATCAAAATAATAAGTTCTCATAGCTTCAGCTACTGTTACACCTATTTCGGCGCATGAAGGTACACTGTTATCGGGCGGGCGACCCGATACCTGCCCGTCCTCGTACTCCATAAACAAACACTATTCCTCACTATTGTATTCGATGTTTCACCTTTCGTAGTCAACTACCGACTGAAAAAACTCATTTATCCCATATAAACGCATGTAAAATGAATGATCATGACTTATAATATAACAATGTTCTTTTTTTTTTCTTAAAAAAAAACGTTGATTTCATTTACATTATAAATTTTATTATTTGTGAAAAAGTTTGAGAATCTTTGGTTGTGACAATTTTATTTTAATTCATTTGTTTTTAATCTCTTTCTAACATATTTCATTTTTCTTTGTTGTAACTTTACTTGTTGTCTTTTTTGACAATTGTAACATTTTATTTCATTTTTGGTTTTGTTAATCTCAGTTCGCAAAAAAAATCATTATCAGTTGGCATGTCCTTTGACGTTGATCAGTATGATCCGTCCTGTACCATTCGTATCAAAAAACTCTGTATGCATCGTCCTAAATTGTCGTTTTTAAAAGTCCGTTGTGGTTTCATGTACTTGTTGTAGGATTTCTTTGATTTAGTTTGTTGATAAGGATGTTCGTTAGTAGTTGTAACTGTAACTACCTCTGTTTCTTCAACTTTTTTGCTTGCTCTGTTTGTTTGTAATTTTGAACGTTTCTTTGTAAAATCTTTGTCTGTTTTTCTGTTCCTTGGGTACGTTTCATGCTTTTGTGCAATTTGTGGGTCGTTTAAAATTTTGTCTTTCTGTTCTTTTTCGTTATTCGATGTTGTTAAAATTGGAACCTTTTTGTCGTGCGTTTCTTTGGTTTCATCTTTGTCTTTTAATTGCTCCATAGATAAACAAGTATAATAGATCGCTATGTCTGGCGATTTGACGTTACCTCGATTGAAATACAAATTTTTAAAAATAGATGGCAGCACATGTACAATATTTAAATTAACCCCTGATATCACTTCTAAATTTGTACGTATCGTATACAGCCCAAAAAATCTGAATAATTTTTAATATTGGAAATAAGAACAAATCATACGAAATACAAAATATATTTTCAAATATATTACATATGTTTAAAGAACAATTAAAATTATGTTTATGTTAACAATTATAATTACAGTTATGGAATGTTTAAAAATATGATAATTATTATACATAATTATAAGTATTATAATTCCATAATTATGAATAAATTATATCTCAAAAAGTAAAGATCTAAGTGGAGAAAACCACAGAAGTAGTTAACTAAACTAAGCAGAAATAACTGACTCATTAATTACTTAATGACTAATATTAATATATTAAAAACTTAAAAACTAAGAAGAAACTAAAAGCACAAGAGCACACGATGAAATGACAAATTTAGAAGGAATGACAAATAATACAAAAATTCAAAAGGTTAAAAAGAACAGATAATTTGTTAAAAAGTACAAATACTTCACAAACAAAACAGTCAAAAAAACATAAAATATACATATTGATATCAAAATTGAGAGAAATCCAAATTACTAGGATTAAAACTCATTTACGAGACATTGTTCTTTAATAATTCTGCATTTAATAGTTATTTTGCTATCTAATCAATTAATAGAAAAGTTGCATTTAACGAAACCTTTGAATAGTTTCTGTATGAGTATTTTATAACATTACATTTAACCATGTTTCATCATGAAAACATTATCATTGAATTTGCCATCAAAGATCAACAAAGTGTTTACAATGAACAGAATAATGTTTTATGCACATACAATTGTTTATGAATTGAAAGATAAAAGCAATATTTTTGATTCCCAAGGCCGGTAACAGATATATCTTAAATTTAAACATTATATTAGGATGTTGCTCAAGTTTTATTTGAAGTATATTATATTACTAATCTTCAATCAAAATACATTAAAATATTATGTATGGTATAGACTCGCTTTATAAGTGTTTACATCTACTAATGTAATAGATAATCTTAGTAAATATAACAATGAACTTACGTTCATGAACATTTAAACCAGTACTAAATAACTGTTTTGCAACATCAACAATATGAGATTCAATCCAATCATATAACAATTCTGAAGATGATGATATTTCATCAAACATCAGAACACCAGTATCTGGTACTAATACTTTTTAAGAGAAATAGCTCAACCGAATGTTTTAAATAGACACTCATTACCACCGCTATACTATTGTATCTCTGAATGCAATTTGTCACCAAAAATAGTAGGCCTTTGGAGACTATTTGTACAGATTTAAAGCAAGAAATATGTCCTCGGCTGTGAATTTTCTTCCTTTTAAATTTGAACACTTCTTAGAACATTTAATACTCTGTTACAATTTGTTCCTTAAATTATTGCATTGTTTATAAATTATTCTTATCCTATCTCCTTGAATAAAGTTTTGAAAGCGTCATGCATTCCTTGGGTGTCAAAAGTACTCCTGCGCCTTGTTCGTGCATTTTGCAGCAATTTGCAGGTACCCCCAAGCCACCTATTCAATATAATAACATGTTGAAATATCTTGATTATATATAATACTTGCTGCAATTATTATAAAAAAATACCTTTGCGGGAATTGGTATTGGAAAAGCTGAATATTTTAACCCGCACTTGACATTTTTTTGGGTACTATAAAACACTTTGTCATATTAAATTTCACTTTAAACACAATTAAATTATTAGAAACAATACGGGTTCACAAACTTAGGTTATGCTTAGGTTATTCGTACAGCGATCAAATACTTGACAGCCACTTGCACGAACCGCGAACAATTTGTAGTTGAAATGAGTACACATGAGCCATCTGTTTTTAAAAATTGACACTACTCAAAACCAAAACAGTGCAACGCGCATTTGTTCGAAGATAACTCCCCATGAATTGCTCTTTGTCGTTTCTTGGGTCTTGTTCTTTGATTGGTTCTGTGCAAAAAGTTTTGTTTACAATTTGTGACGCAAAATTTTTGTTTTTGAAATCTATATCTTTTTCGTCGGTTTTATTCATTAAAAATGAACTGGGAATTTGTGATAGTAGTTCACGTACTGTAATAGTATCGTTGTCTGATGTTGTTGGTTTTGGATCTTGGGTTTGGGAATTTGTGGTTTGTTGGTTTTCGTCACTGTTTGACATACTGTGGGTATGTGCGTTTGATGCATTTTCTGCATGTGTGTGCGAATAACTGCATGTTTGTCTGTGTTCGTTGGAAGGGGTAATACAAGTTTTTGACATATTAAAATGATTTCGATTTGTATTAAAATTTCTTCTATTTGGGTTTTTACATTCAAAAATTAAATGACCTGGTTTTTTACAATAATTGCAAAATTTTTGGTTATTATTTGAATTAGCATTATTCTTTTTATTTAAGAAACATTGTGGAGCAATATGACCACGTTTTTTACAAATGTAACATGTTATTTTATTTTTCTGATTATTTCTGATATTTGATGAATTTTGACAAGCTTCTTTTTGCAAAGCGAAGTCAATAGAATCTTTGATATCAAAAAATCGACAACATTTTACTAAAGTTTTTATTGGTTTTCTTAAGCCATTTTCAAAAACTTTTATGCCTACTTGGAATGTAATTTGTGTTGTTGTTGCATAGTCATGTCCTATTCTAATTGTATTTGAATAATAAATTTGTCGCAAAATTTCTTCTATTCTGTCTCCAAAACTTTTTACTGTTTCGTTATATTTTCGTTTTAAATTATTTAATTCAATCAATAAACTAGAAATGTGTCGTTTTACAACATATTCTTTAGCTAAATAACATTTTAAATCATCCCACGTTTCAAAATTAATAAATTGGATTTTTGCGAAAATTTGTGGGTCTAATTTCAATTTTATGACTGTAAGCAATTTTTCCGGTTCTGATGGATTCAAATCCACCGACAAAGCATCACAAGCTGTAATGAATGAAGGAAGATTTGAAGGTTCCCCATTGAAATTCGGGATTAAAGCGATAGCAGTTTGAATACTTAATTTATCTTCGCGCGACATATCGACTGGTTCATTCATTTTTGAAAAGATATGTAGAACTATTAAAACAGAAGCGCCAAAATTTACAAAAATATATTAAAAATTAGCTTACTGACATTGAGTTGTAATCCTTTTTTAATTGAATATCCTTTTGGTTCACTCGAATTCACAATCAGTTGAACTTTTGTAACACTTGAACAATGATTTGTATCACTTTTTCATAACTCTTTTATTTTATTTTTCACCTTTGATTTTTCACCTTTGATTTTTCACTTGTAAATATAACACTTGAACTTCTCGATTCTTGTTTCTTGATTTGTATTATCTTCTTTCTCTTTTCTTGCTTCTTGATTCTTGATTTGATTTTCTTGTTTCTTCTTGTTACGATTCTTAGAAATTCTTCTTTATAGATTCTTGATTATATCTCTTTATACTTTGATTAAATTCTTGATTTCTTGATTCTTGTAGTACTTGATTTCTTTCGATTCTTGTTTCTTGGAGTCTTCACTTTGTAGTTTCACTGATATTTCCACTTTCGGTAAAGCTTCTCACCGTTTTTTGAATCTAATTATTGCTATAATTCAGCGTATTTTTCCAAATATCCGTTTTCCAAGTATGCGATAATTCTATGTTCAAAACATGTTATGGTAAATACCTTAGCATTTTTTATAAAAAAAAAATTCGCAGAATCCCACACTGCCACTAAATGATGTTGTGCAATCCCACCGCTGCCACCAAATAATGTTGTGCACCCTTGAACTAACAACAATTATGTTAAGATCCCAACACTGCGTCACGCCAACGATGTCAACATTTATAATTAGGTTCTTCTGCTGCTAACGCTTTAATCACTGTGGAAATATTTAATTAAACATTTGAAGACGTTTATTAACTTTATTTACTTCATTATTCGGTTACACATACAGAAGACAGTATATTGAATGACTTGTAACGCATAACATATAATGCTAATTTAGGTTTCCATATTTTAAATTTTAAATTATAACACACTGATGATGAGACAAACTTAGTCTCGAAACGTTTGTGAAAATTATTATTTAATAAATTAGTGCAAAAAAGTGTTGTTTGTTCATATTTCCAAATATATATATATATATATATATATATATATATATATATATATGACATGTACAGCCATAAGTTAATTAAAATTAAACCCATAATTTTTTTAGTAACTGATCTAGATAATGGACACAATTCCGAAGAAGGGGTATCTGAAATTGATTCTAACCCTGGATCTGTTATAGGACAAGATGATGACCAGGCACAATCGCCAAAAACAAATAAATTGCACCGAAACCGTACTTTCTACACAAACGAACAGATCAAGATTTTAGAAGAGGGTACATTTCAACTAATCTAGATATATTATGCCTAATTTTTCAACTAATCTAGATATATTATGCTTAATTTTTTATCAATTTGTATTTATTTTTTAATTCGTATGCAAAATTTTATATTGTTTAAATTTATTATTGCAATTTAGAGTTTGAAAAAAATCATTACCCGGACGTCCTCGCAAGAGAACGATTGGCGGCTAAAATTATTTTACCGGAAATACGAATTCAGGTAATTTTTAAAATTTATTTACAAAACTCATTTCAATTGTTGTAAATAAAATAAGACTAAGAGTGTTATAAATTATTCAGTATTCAATATATTATTTTTAGGTGTGGTTTACCAATCGTCGAGCAAAATGGCGTCGCGAAGAGAAACATCGCAACCAGCGTAGAGCTGGAACAGCGGGTAAGGCGATTTAAGCGCAGTCGGCAACGGCAAAAGCGTCGCAAATCAACCTGCTGTACGACGCCATTGCCTGTGAGTTCTCCGCCACGCCTCAATTTCCACGTTTCCAACACCATGTATCCGTCAATTCCGCTTACTGATATCTACAGGTACCATATTATATTCTGTAGAAGAAATTTTAATAGAGTGCGGAGGGGGCACTAAAGTTCAATTTGACTCTCAGTAATCATACTGTCTAAAACAAACTAACTACATTACAACAATTAACACGTATCAAATAAATATTCATCGAACTATGATCAGTAAAATTTCCAATGAATTTCTAATTATAGTAATAATATAATTATAGTAATATGTATTTAGCTATTTT
Organism: Ctenocephalides felis; assembly: GCF_003426905.1. Taxonomy (NCBI): domain Eukaryota; kingdom Metazoa; phylum Arthropoda; class Insecta; order Siphonaptera; family Pulicidae; genus Ctenocephalides; species Ctenocephalides felis. The sequence continues at coordinate 143,448,536 of NW_020538040.1, forward strand.
CTTAAAACTTGTCACCAGTCCTTTTTTACAGTATAAGCTGAGTAAAAAGGGGCAGCCACCAGTCAAACAAATACAAAGTCTTATTCTACATTTTAAAAGGGTTTTACAAAATAATACCTAAATTATTCAATCAATGTATTATATAATTTTGATGTGGTATTTTATGAAAAATATTAGTCAAAAGAAATGGAATATCTATTAATTTAATTTATCTTTTGTAAAATTGTTTTTTTTTTAATTTAACTTCTTCTTTATTTTCTATTTTCTTATATAACCTAGATCTGGTATTTTATGAAAACTAGCCGACCCGACAGACTTCGTCCTGTCAAAAAAATTTGTAATGTGGCGGTGTTTTGTTCTTACCTTTTTTCTATTTTTGCAAAAAATTATCCTGAACAGAACCGTCACCCTGGTAATAATTCGATGGGAATTAAAAATAATTAAATAAAACACTATAAGCATTTAAAAGAAAGTAATTTTAATCATGTAAATCATAATTCAAAAATCAGTTCAATTTTTATTGTAGTGCTTTGTGATAAACGATGTTTTTTATTTGATTACCTGGCGCATAGACAAACAAATCTGATGGTATTCCAATATGGGAACAGACAACATACAACTTTAAGACACAAACCTTAATGATACCATAAACGCACTGGAAACTGTAGTCGTTTAGTCTCAAATGGCACATCAGTCGGAATCATTGGGATGCAGGGTGCGAGAACATCTTCTGCTTTATACTATCCTTTTAATATATTATATATATTTTATATATTATATATATATATATATATATAATTTCCATCACGTTGTTTGGTAGTTTTTTTATCGCTAACCTTGTGCCGTTGCAAATGCGCGGTTGGTCGATATTTCGCAACATTATAATTGCCGATTCAACCTTTAATTGAAGATTGTGAGGATCGTCTTGGTTAGTTGCCGTATCACCTGATTTGCCTGTAATTTTTGTTTTGTTCTTGAATTTTGAAATTTAATTCATTTACATCAATGTTTTTGGCTGCCAATATAGCTCGTTAATTAATAGAAAGATATTTCTATGGTTATATAAATATATTAAAAATTAGATTATCAAAAACTACACAAAATGTCCTGACATAGATCATTGTTTTTTTTACAATTTTCGTTGTCTACTCGATTAAAAAAGAAAAGGGCTGTTTTTAGGGTTTTCCCGGCAATTATTCGATTTTTTTCTCGCCGTAAGAACGATCCTTGGACATGAACGAACATTTTAAAAGAAGATTTGGCCAAATTGGTCCAGGCGTTGTTGAGTTATGCGCTTACCAACACATTTTGCGATCCATTTTTATATATAAGATATATACATATTATATATTATTCACAGGGCCGGTCCTGCCTTGCATGCGATGCATGCAAAAAATGCGGGCGCACGCCTTAGGGGGCGCCAAAATGAGATTTGGAAATGAAATTTATGATATATTATTCACATTTTTTTAAATATAAAATCTAGAATACTTAATAGGTTATAATAAACAATCTAATTTCTATGAATATGGAGACACAAAAAGCATGTTCAGTTTGCACTGTGATATCAGTAGAAACAATTCATTACTCTGCAAATTAGTAAATTATTGTTCTGCTTGTTATTTTTCTTTGTTTGAAGTTAATGTGGAATCTAAAAAGAAATTATCTAGTGTTCAATCCCATAAGCGCAAACCTACGATAGTTTAAATTATTGGGCATTATTGGCGAAAAATTGCGAGCTGAATTAGTTTGAACGGAACTTGTTAAAAAATAGATACAAATTATAATAGACAAAAATGGAAAATGGAAAGTCCGAGATTAAGACCGAGAAACTGAATAGTAACTTTTGTTTTTGTTGAAAATGTTTCGCATCTGATAAACTTTGAACGTTGAAGACATGCTTGGTTAGGTTTATGGGAATGGAGCAAATATGAAAAATGTAAGCAAAATGTACTTAGAAACAAAAATCGTGAGCTTTTTTTATACCTAGTTGTGTCCATACTAAATTTAATTATTAACTAAGCAGAAATAATACAGATACAAATGTAATTGTGCTTTGTTTTCAATATAAGTAGTTCAGGAAATATGTAATTTCTTTGCATCTTTTAAAATACGTTAAAATTTTAACTTTAAAACAACAATCTGATGTTCTGAATCAGATGGGAAAGTAAATATGAATACAATTCGGTCCTTACAATACACAATATCAATAAAAAGAAGTTTACGATACAATTTTGGATATTGTAAATAATGAAAAAAAAATAAAGTAAAATTTAAAAATCCAACATGAAAAACGAGTGTTATGTTTAAAAATGAAATAAGTGAAATGTTTCAAAACCCAAATACTAATATTACACATATGTTAGAAATACTTGAAAATGTAAAATATTTGATTATGGTCAACCCGCAAATCACTTCGATTTTCTAAATAAAATTAAAATCAATGTATTTTATACGCTTTTAGATTATATCTAATTTTTTGTGTACTAAATCCAGAATGATTAAAAATCAATTTAAAAATTTTACGTAAATACTTATATAATTTTAATGGTAAATGTTAAAACAGTTAAAATTGTTGGGTGGAGAACAAATCTTGCATGCGGGCGCTGAGGACCCCAGGACCGGCCCTGTATATATATATATATATATATCTTCTATATATATAAAAATAAGTCGGGTTTTCCTTCCTGACGAAATAACTCCAGAACGCACGAACCGATTTTGACAATTTTGCATTCGTTGGAAAGGTCTCGGGCTCCGCAAGGTTTATAACTAAGAAAATTAGTTGTGCATGGCATCGTGCCTTAATGCAAGCTGCTGAAACTTTACGCACCGTAATTAAAAATTCGAGTAATAAAAATAATCAATAACTGTTTTAAATAATTTCAAATAGATTATCTTCTATATATATAAAAATAAGTCGGGTTTTCCTTTCTGACGAAATAACTCGAGAACGCACGAACCGATTTCGACAATTTTGCATTCGTTGGAAAGGTCTCGGGTTCCGCAAGGTTTATAGCTAAGAAAATTAGTTGTGCATAGCATCGTGCCCTGATGCAAATTGCTGGAACTTCATGCACCGTAATTATAAATCCGAGTAATAAAAATAATCAATAACTGTTTTAAATAATTTCAAATACATTATCTTCTATATATATATAAAAATAAGTCGGGTTTTTCTTCCTCACGAAATAACTCCAGAACGCACGAACCGATTTCGACAATTTTGCATTCGTTGGAAAGGTCTCGGGTTCCGCAAGGTTTATAGCTAAGAAAATTAGTTGTGCATGGCATCGTGCCTTAATGCAAGCTGCTGGAACTTCACGCACCGTAATTAAAAATTCGAGTGATGACATTAGTGACAATTATTAGAATCATGCTTGGTTAAGTCAACGATCAATTTTTGCCGCAAAGAATAATGATGTACACGCACTGAATTTCACCATTCAATCAAAAATTGCTGGCGATTTGGTGACATACCAATGATTCTGACTGGTCTTCCGTTTGACTTCAAATGATTGCAATTTCCAGTTCGCCTTGGATTCGCCATAACAAGTCGCAAGGCCAATCGCTTAGTGTTTGCGGGATGAATTTCAAATAGATTATTTAGAAAATCATTGTTCTTCACATGGACAGCTATACGTTGCCTGTTCACGAGTTGGAAAACCATCCGCTTTGTTCGTGTTAACGTCAGACCAAAAAACAAAAAATGTGGTTTACCAAAGAGTACTTCATTGAAACGGATATTCTGCGGATTCACTTTCATTTACTTAGAGAAGTTCAACTAAAAAACACTTCATTTTTGTAATCTAAATAAATTCATTACTGTTGTATAATAAAATCAAATTTTTTCTTTTCAAATATAGAACAAACAAAAAATTTCTTCATATGTCTCACGAAACCATCTGGTGGCGAAACGGAGTTCGTCGGGTTTGCTAGTATATATATATATATATATATATATATATATATATATATATTTAACATATCAAATTTGATCACTTGTTGTCCGAATAGTCCTGGGTTAAAAAAATATTTATCCTGCACAAATTAATAATAGTATGACCAATTTTCTCTCTGATATATTTATGGAACTTTGTATTCCTCTGACACTTTGTTATATCGAACCTATATATTATGTGTAAGCGGCAAATTGTAAAAAATTTTACTGTATTTTACACATCACGCTGTGCATAAAAATTTGTTGGATTCTGATTGGTGGCCATCACAGCCGCTTTGCAGTCATTTGAAACTGTCAAAGTCATTTCGTTTTGGCGCCAAACCGGTGGCGCCTCTGCCGTGACGCTGGCGAATCACGTGACTACACAAAATAACTTCTTTTACACAATGGCTCTCAATGAGTGTACATCGAAGATGGAAAGTGGTTCGTGCTTTAATTATTTAATGCTGTATGTTATTTTAGTGTTTGTTTCGAGTTTTAACAGTGTTTTGTGTTTCATTATTTTGCGCTCGGGTTTAATTCGTGTGATTGTGTTTTCTTTATGTAGTTATTTTGTGCAACGCGTTTCACTTTTTACATGCACGTTGTTATAGTTACGTATTAATTGTGGCATTTCGTGCCAATTCAAGTGAAGCGACAAATTGTTTTGTCAACGATTTTCTCATTTTTTTTCAAAACTTATTGCCAGTGGTTTTTTTTTCAAAATTTTACAATATTTTGTTTTCAAAGTTTTTTGTCAATGATTTATTTCAAGATATTTTTTGTCAATGATTTTTTTCAAAGTGTTTTGTCAATGATTTTTCCTATAGTTTTTTGTCAATGATTTTTCTCAATTTTTTTCGTCAATGATTTTACTCATAATTTTTTGTCAATGATTTTTTTTTAAAGAATCTTTTTTTGTCAATGATTTTCCAATTTTTTTGTCAATGATTTTATTTCAAAGTTTATTGTCAATGATTTTTCTCGAAGTTTTTTGTCAAAAGATTTTTTTGTAAATGATTTTTTTTTTCAAAAAAAAATATTTTTGTCCATTATTTTTTAATTTTTTTGTCAAAAAACAAATAGTTTCGATATAAAAGAAACAAATTAGGAATTTTTCTATGGCAGATATAAACTGTAATAAGTTTGACAAATTCATAAGTCACAAAAATATTCAGAGACAACTAAATTTTATGGCTTCTGCATGACATGTTGTGTTCTGAAGTTTTTATAAAAAGCTGAAGTATACTTGCAGCGTTTATTTAAAATTATCAATATTATTATTATCATCAAAAGTAGAATAGATTAATTACTGATGACATTTTTTGGTCAATGATTTTTTCCAAATTTTTAACTTCCCGTAGTAATGTGTGTGTGCCTCATCGTGATGAGGGGGTCCAGTTGGGCTATAACCGTCCAATTGCCTAGAGCAGCCGCCGCCTATTATTCGCTTTTAAATAATCTTCTTTCACCACTTATAAAAGGTAATCCATATTGTTGTACATGGAAATACATTTTTTTTAAATGTAATTGAATTAATAATATATTGTATAGATTTATTATATATAGAATATATATACTTGTATATATAATATACACACACATATATATATATATATATATATATATACTGCATATATATATATATATATATACTGCAGCTTATTGCTGAAAGTTTACTACATATGCGACAGATGTCGCGTTCATAATTCATTCGTATGCATTTTTCAATAGTACATTCTCTCAAATATAGAATGCATGTGCCTTTGCGTGTAATAAAACTTCGGCCACCAATTTTTTTCCCCCAAAATTGTTTTCCCAAAATTTTTTTTCCCAACTTTTTTTTCAAAATTTTTTCCCAAAAAATCAAAGACTAGTTCATGTTTTTTTCCCAAATTTTTTTTCTCAATTTTTTTTTTTCGCCAAAATTTCATGTTTCATGTATGTATGTATGTGTGTGTGTGTGCAGTAGTAGTAATATAAATTTATTTAAAAAGAAGAATTAGAGTCTATTTACTTGTCTATAATTTCACGTGAGTCAAATTTTGTTTACATTTCTATGGTTTCCGTAACATTGTTTGTCCGACTACGACGCGGCGCTTACGCGTTTCAATATTTAATCTCTATGCAGCTAAAGCAGCGCGATTGCTTAGAAAAAAGTTCCATTCCACATGAACAAAAATTTTTTTTTCAAAAATTTTAAGATTCTCAAAAATCTAATTTCTTCAAAGTTTAAAAAAAAAATTTTTTTGAAAAAAAAATAATTTTTGGTACGGGAAGTTAAACAATGTTATCTATATATTTACAGCTTGGTGTCAAAACACCGTAATAGTTTCGGAGGTCTTCGGTTAAGCAATCGGTTCAACAGACCCGTAATCATCAAGCAAGCTAATAATATGTGTTAACGCCTCATTCCCCAACCCTGGTCTAATTATTATATTTTATTATCTCCATGCAGGATAGCGACAATAAACCCTCATTCCTTTTATTATTATGCATCATGTCGCAAAATCAGTAATCCATTTTTCCTAGAATTTTTATCACCTGCCCCTGACTACATCATACAATCATCCTTATATTTCCAAGAAATTCGCACTACCTGTATCCAGTTTAAATTCTCCGTATCATGCAATTTATCAACCAATACCTGATCGATTGATAAATGTAATAACCACTGATTGGTTCCAAAATTGTAATGGGGTGTCCTTAACTCCACAAAATGGGCCAATCAGAAAAATATATAAAATTATAAAATCTACATAATTTAGTATCAACCTAAATTTCATATAGCTAAGATCAGTCGTAAATGAACATTCAATAACAAATCATCTATAAGTCTTAATATTTCAAATACACAATAATCAAACAGTTATTCAACATCTTTTATTTTTATTCAAACGGTCTGATATAGCCAACAACTAAATATATCTGGTCCTTCGAAAAAGTGCGAGTGTTCAATAGAGTTCGGCAGCATCCAGATAGATCACGAACTTCTTAAACACTTTGAACCTATCTCAACAAATACTTTTTTGGCCATTTAAACCGAATGGTCAATTCGGTTTAATTTACTAAACATTTTTTGGTCCCCATCGAACCGGTGGGGACCAAAACCAGTGGAAGTGAAGGAAATAATCTAAATCTAAAACCTAAAACTAAACCTAAATCTAAAACCTAAAACTTATAGTGCACAGTGTAATTATTTAAATCTTTAACATAATACATTGCATCGCATAAACATTAATCTAAAATCAAATTTAATCAAACTAACATCAACATTAACAATAAATCTCAGTGTAAGTGCCTTGTGTGTTATCGTGAAACAACAAGAAGCATAATTATCAAGGACTGCAGCACATTATCAAGGAAACAACAGCTGAATCCAAATCAGCTCATGAGGAACTATTGCGGACACGAGACGCCGACAACATAAAGGTCAGACTAATTTTAAGCACTCCTTTTCATTATATCCTTATATCCATTATCAATACCTAACTTTTTTTTAATTATTGTAGTAGATCTGTGTTAATATGGATGCTTTAAAATCTTTAAAAACCAAAAAGAGAGTAATGAAATCTCGTTTAACTCGAATCGATAATTTTTGTAAAAAGTTAGGAGAAAATGCGTGTGAATTAGATATGCCAGAACCTGGAGTAATTTTAACGGAGTTAAAGCCATTGTTAGATATATTTCAAGAATTAATAATCGAAATAGCAAACATTATTGATGACGACGCGCAAACAGAATTATTAATAAATACTGAATTTTGTGATTTCAATAACACTTATAGTAAATGTATCTCTATCTTAGAAAGACATGTTAGAACATTCAAAACATTATCTAGTTCAAGTAATAGCATCGGTGACAATTCCAATCAAACAAACAATATTAAATTACCAGTAATTAATTTACCTCATTTTGACGGTACGTATCTGAATTGGCTACAATTCCATGATTCATTCTTTTCAATTATTCATAACGACCAAAATATTAGCAATTCCCAAAAATTCCATTATCTAAAATCCTGTCTAAAGGGCGAAGCAGGTAATATTATCGAATCACTACCTGCTACTGCGGACAATTACATCATTGCTTAGGAATTGCTAAAATCGCGGTATGAGAATAAAAAACTTATCGTAAATAATCATATCAAATCACTATTCAATTATCCGTCGATTCCATCTGAATCTGGCAAAAGTCTTCGCGATCTAATAGACACATTTAATAAGCATATAAGGTGTCTAAAAGCGTTAGAACAACCTACCCAATATTGGGATCCATTAATTAATTATTTACTTCTATCAAAAATTGATAACAAAACCCGTCAAGAATGGGAAATATCATTAAACAAAGGCTCTGAGCTTGTAACGTTTTCCGAGCTCATAACATTTTTAAATCAAAGATGTCAAGTTTTTGAATCAATTAATATTAACGAATCTAACAACAACAAACATAAAAACTTGACATATTTGAAAAATGAAACTAAATCATATGCGGCAACAAACAACATTAACTGTTTATTTTGCAATCGTAGCCATCATTCGCCATTTTATTGCGAAGAATTGAAAACATTATCTCCCGAAGTTAGGCTATCTAAAGTAAAAAAATTAAATTTATGCGTCAATTGCTTACGAAACAATCATACTACTCAAAACTGCTTTTCTTCAAATCGATGCAATATATGCAACGAAAATCATCACAGTTTATTACATATAGAAAACGAAAATTCATCAACGAATCCAACCCAAAATACTATACAAAATGTTTCATGTTATAGTGAAAATAATTCAAATCAAATACTTTTACCTACAGCTTTAATTAACGTTCTTGATTCTAATAACAAATGGAGAGTTTGCAGAGTTCTACTTGACTCTGGATCAACGTCTAATTTCATTACTAAAGAATTTGCCGATAAACTCGGATTAAACAAACAAAACGTAAACATGTTAGTCAGCGGTATTAACCAAAATTCTTCAAAAATAAAAGAAAGGGCAACTGTAACATTAAAATCACGCGTCTCGAATTTTTCATCAAAATTATCATGTTTGATTCTGGAAAACATAACCTCAAATATTCTAGCGGCATCATTCAAATCAAACAATTTTAAAATTCCTAAACACTTAAAGCTAGCAGATCCCGCATTTAACATAAGCGATAAGATAGATCTCTTAATAGGTTCTGAATTATTTTGGGAAATCTATTGCAATGGGAGCATAAATCTCGGCAACAATAAACCGATTCTTCATAATACAAGATTAGGTTGGGTTGCAGTAGGCAAAGTACCATTAAGCGAACCAGCATCTTTCACTATGTGTAATTATTCAACAAAATTAAAATTACCGGTGCAAAGATTTTCGGAAATTAAAACTCAACATATAACCAAAAACAAAAATCAATGCAAACACTCTATTTCTAATGCATTCAAATCAAACGACGCTCGATTTATCATAAAAAACTCGCTTAAAAATAATGATAATTTTAAAACTCGAGAATATTACTCAATACCTAGAAAGCGATATTATTGAAAACGTCTTTTATGCCGATGACTTATCAACTTAGCCATATGACTAAAAAATCAAATTCAAATAAACAAAATTCAATATCTAACCTAAATCAAACAAAATATGAAGAATATGAAATAAATTCATTTCTAACTATCAATCTATCTTTCTTTATCTATCAATCTATTCTTTTTAAACAATCAGAATCCTTGCCTTATTATCGGCGGTAAAACAATTAAAACATTAGCCAGGGCATTGAATTCAATATCTGATTGCTTTGAATTTAATACTAAAAATATAACTATAATTCAAAAAATCAATCTTAGCCGCAACAGCGCAAATATTCAATTCTATAATTCTAAAAGATCGCCGAAGCATTGTCTATAAAAGGTATAAGGTATATAATGTTGGTTTGCGTGTTTTGTCACCAAAGTTATCACGTTGAACTAGTATCTGATTTGACCGCGGAATGTTTTTTCTTTTAGCAGCTATGAAACAATTTACCGCATGCTCCAGTAAATGTCGCAAATTATTAGCACAGATTGAAACAATACTAAATTATGTCATTATATTTACATAGCTCCAATCCAAATAATTACAATCCTTCAAACCTCTATCATTCCCTAATTGACAAACCAACATCAATCCTAAATCCTTGCTTGCTTGAAATCTCTGACAATATGCTATCAACTTCACCAGAGAACAAGGCAACATCATCAGAAGCGGTTGTGCAAGAAAACGCACAAAAACGCATCAAAACTTATTGTAAGCTAAATTCGGTAGTATGGTACTACTCCTCGATTAAATTCTAAAACCACTACGACCGCGATTAGGCATTATCACAAATCTGCACCCTAAGGACGGCATCATCATTCGAGTGGTAAAAGCAAAATTAAACAAAGACATTGTAAAATCTAAAAACTAACTTTTGTGTGATTACATTGTGAAACAGTGAAAATGATCAATATTAAACATAAAAAACAATTTGTGTATTACCGAATAATCAAAAACTATCTGAAACATTAAATAATTATAGTGTGGTGAAGTGTCAATTATCAATAATCATGCGAAACATTTAGACATTTTAACGACTCTAGTGAAGTGTCAATACAATCATTTTGAACATTTGGACAATTTTAAAGACTCTAGTAAAGTGTCCGTGAATAATCTAACATTATATCCATTATCATTATCATTAATCAATCTATTATCAATATTATCATCACATGTCATGTGCTATCTATAAACTTTTAAAACATTAACATTATTATAAGCAATGGCATAAAACTAGGATTAAGCAACGTTAAAAAATATTCATAATTAATTCCTCATAATTTTTTAAGTCCGGGGGCATGTTAACGCCTCATTCCCCAACCCTGGTCTAATTATTATATTTTATTATCTCCATGCAGGATAGCGACAATAAACCCTCATTCCTTTTATTATTACGCATCCTGTCGCAAAATCAGTAATCCATTTTTCCTAGAATTTTTATCACCTGCCCCTGACTACATCATACAATCATCCTTATATTTCCAAGAAATTCGCACTACCTGTATCCAGTTTAAATTCTCCGTATCATGCAATTTATCAACCAATACCTGATCGATTGATAAATGTAATAACCACTGATTGGTTCCAAAATTGTAATGGGGTGTCCTTAACTCCACAAAATGGGCCAATCAGAAAACTATATAAAATTATAAAATCTACATAATTTAGTGTCAACCTAAATTTCATATAGCTAAGATCAGTCGTAAATGAACATTCAATAACAAATCATCTATAAGTCTTAATATTTCAAATACACAATAATCAAACAGTTATTCAACATCTTTTATTTTTATTCAAACGGTCTGATATAGCCAACAACTAAATATATCTGGTCCTTCGAAAAAGTGCGAGTGTTCAATAGAGTTCGGCAGCATCCAGATAGATCACGATCTTCTTAAACACTTTGAACCTATCTCAACAAATACTTTTTTGGCCATTTAAACCGAATGGTCAATTTACTAAACAATATGGATAACCTCCCAAGAGGTCTGGCAACTCAACCTCGAGCACTCACTGATTAGAAATTTGATCCTGAGGCAACTATTGTAATGGAATTTTGAATTGAGTAATAATAAATCAGAAATAGTATGTTTAATAATGGAAAGAAAATAAATATTCGTATAAGCCTCAATATTTTTAGTACATCTATTTCAATATACATATTTGGAATAGAGTCTTGACTTGCAAAAGAAAGTGATATAATACTATTAATTTTGAATATGAGTCTTTACGGATCAGAGACATGAATCTCGATATGTAGTGGCAAAGAAGATAAAAATAATCATCATAATTTATTTATTTATTGCAGATAAAACATTACCTATTCCGTGGAGCCAATCCTTTAGGAAATAATTTGCGAGCTATCGATATTCAAAGGAATCGCGACCATGATTTGAATTCATATAATGATTATAGAGAATTTTGTGGACTCAAATAAGCTCATACTTTTGAAGACACACGAGAATGCTATCTCAATAGAGGTATGGATATAATATTTGTATTATGCATTTTTAATTGTATAATTGTTTTATGGATTTCTAGACATTTGTCTCAATGTACAATGTTCCTCAAGGGTAGTCCTTATTTTTTTTATTACAGCTATTGAAATTATTAACCTTCTGTAGGGTAAGTTATAGTAATAGCAAAAATATCGAAAATGAAAATTTGTTCATATCTTTACGTTTCAGAGTTCAGAAGATTCAGAATAAATGGATGTGTGTGTGGGTACGTGTGTGTGTGTGTATATGTGAATACAATTTTTCGTTTCGCGATTTCGCGAACACAGATCAACCGATTTGAATAATTTAAAAAACATTCGGTTCCTACTTATAAAGAGACGTGCTTATTAGTTTTTTGCAAAGGCAGATCTAGCCATTTCGGCTATACGGTGGAAAAAGTGCCAAAAATGGTATTTTAGTTTTTCAGATAACGGAGCGTTCGATTTAAATAATTCAAAAAATATTTTACTTGTATTGACGAAATGAAAAACTGGTCAAATTTTTGTAAATGCAGGTTTAGCGTCTCCGGAGATTCAATGAAACAAGTAAAAAATAATGTCATTTGGCAGTCAAAAATGATTATGTGGGTTCCGTGCCAATGTTTACACTTTAGACGACTACACGGCGCTTTGATATTTCGACTCCAAATCAGCTATGCAGCGCGATCCTTAGTAAAATGTTCAAAATTTTCAAAAACAATCAAAATACAAAAAAATCAAAATATAAAAAAAAACATTTTAAGTCAATTTTTTTTAAAAAAAAATTGCAGTTTTCTTTATTAATTTAGTTTTCAATACGAGAAGTTCCAACAATTTACCTTAAGGCACGATGTCATGCACCATTTGTTTTAATTATTACAAATAATTCCATTTTTATTAATTTCAAAAATTCAATAATTAAATCGTTCAAAAAATCATAATTTTTAAGGTTCTAAGAATTAATTTTTTTTGTGATATTACTATGTAGAGTTTTTGTGTTTTATTACTTCTAATTGTATTCTTTTTAAGAACGTACGAAAACTGCAGAGATTGTATGAATCTCCAGATGATGTCGATTTAACAGTTGGTGGTTCTCTAGAAGCTCACGTTTCTCGTGCAATTGCTGGTCCTACTTTCTTATGCATATTGACTGAACAATTCTTCAGAACGAGAGTTGGAGATAGATCTTTCTTTGAAGGACCTCACACTGGTTTCTCACAAGATAAATTAATACTATATGTATACTTTTCAACTTCCACACTAGATTGTAATCTAAATCTGTAATACAATCAAATAACATATCTTCGATTTCTGCATTTGATTAATAGAATATTAACAATGTTGAAGTACAATTGGTTTTTGATAAACCAATACATATAGTTCGATAAAAAATCTCATATTTCAAATTTGTAATTAATTACATTTCTCTAAAATTTATTTATAAAATAAAAAGTTTCATTCTCATACAATACTGTTTCGTCACATTATCAAAGAAACCGAATAATCAATTTGGAAAATATTCAAATAAATGAAAATATTCAAAAAATATAAAAATAGAATAAAAAAAAATAACATTCAATTGTATAATTGATAATAATTTTCGTATAATTGATAATAACTAATTAATTTGTCAGAGCAAAATTCTATATATATAAGTGCAATATAAGTTCTACAGTTGCTTATTAACTTCCCGTAGGGTAGGTTATGGTAATCGCAAAAATATCGAAAATGAAAATTTTTATTTATCTTTGCGTTTCAAAGTTTCTGAACATTTTGGCATACCTTAGAAAAAAACTATGCATGTGCGTGTGTGTGTGTGTGTGTGTGTATGTATGTATGTATGTATGTATGTATGTATGTATACATGTGTATGTGTTTGTGCGGATACAAATTTTCGTCGACGATTTTTGCAACACGGTTCAACCGATTTAAATGATTAAAAACATTCCATTTCTACAGATAAGGCGAGGCGCTGATTAGTTTTTGCTAAGACAGATGCAGACGTTTTGAACATACGTGGTAAAAAGAACCAAAAATGGTAATTCAATTTTTTAGAGAACGGAGCGTCCAATTTCAATAATTCAAAAAACTATTTAATTGTATTGATAAAATGAAGAACTGATTAAATTTTTGAAAATGCGGGTCTAGCGGTTTCGGAGATTGAATAAAAAAAGTAAAATGTAAATGCTATTTTCGCGGTCAAAAATGATCATTAGACATATGCACATTAAATTATCAGATGTTTTATAGAGATTTTATTAATGAGTATGAATTTTGTTTACATTTCTATAGTTTCCGTACTGATGTTTATCTGTTAGATTGCAATGCGGCGCTTACGCGCTTCGATATTTCTTCTCTAAAACAGCTACGCAGCACGATTTCTTTGAAAAATTTCAAAAAAGTTCACAAATTTTAGAAATATTCAAAATATAAAAAAAAATTGAAATATAAAAAAAATGATTTTTTTTTTAAAATAATCATTTTTTTTCAAAAATTTCAAAATTGTTACAATTTCTTTTTTTCAAAGCTTTCAAAAAATTTTAAAGGTATTAAAAATTTTATTTTTTGGTACGGAAAGTTCCAGCAATTTGCCTTAAGTTACCATGCCATGCACCACCAGTTTAATAATATTTTAGATCTATTTGTGTTCAATTTTTTTCGGAATTTTCATTCTATTTGTTTTATTTCATTATAGGACAACTAAATGAAATTCGAAAATCACCAATTTCTCGATTATTCTGTGATAACGGGGACAATGTGCGAACCATACAGCCAAAAGGTTTCAACCGCGTATCAAATCTGTAAGTTGATTCATATTAATTTTTTAATAATCAATGAATTACTACTATATTATTTCTGAATGATATTTCTAGGAACCCTCTTCTTCCATGTGATGAAAACATACACTTCGTAGACCTGTCATTGTGGAAAGAGTACTAAAAAATCAAAGCAGAATTCATTTTAATTTGATTTTCAAATTTTTTGCCGTAAACTTGTTTTTGATGACAACGGTAAAAGTATTCTAATTTCATGCTAGAGGATAAAAATTGACGGGCATATAAAATATGTATGTATTTTTAATTGTCAATTTGATACATGAAGTAAATTCTTAATTCATAAGTACTTTATGAACCTATTTATTATGCATTATTTTGCACTTATATATTAAACAATAACTGTAATATGGGATATATAAATGTTCATTTTATATATGTTTAATAGGTTTATATAAAAGTAGATTAGATTAATTACTGATGACATTTTTTGGTCAATGATTTTTTCCAAATTTTTAACTTCCCGTAGTAATGTGTGTGTGCCTTATCGTGATGAGGGGGTCCAGTTGGGCTATAACCGTCCAATTGCCTAGAGCAGCCGCCGCCTATTACTCGCTTTTAAATAATCTTCTTTCACCACTTATAAAAGGTAATCCATATTGTTGTACATGGAAATACATTTTTTTTTAAATGTAATTGAATTAATAATATATTGTATAGATTTATTATATATAGAATATATATACTTGTATCTATAATATACACATATATATATATATATATATATATATATATATTAGGGTGGGCCGAATCATTATAGAAGTAAAATTAAGCGATATGGGCACCTTTTCATATGAAATATATGTGTTATTTAAATGAATTTTGACTTCAAAACCATATATCGCAAATAACTCTTTAGCCAGCGAAATTTTCAATAAATACTGTTTTTAATAAGTTAATATATTAATTTAGGCATGTGAATAATTCAAATAGTAAGTTATATTTTTATTGGTAGTTTGTACGGGGGTTTTTAAATCGGGTTTAGTTTGTTGTTATTTATTTCCATCAGAGTGCGCTAGTATTTTTTTATAATAATTCTCGAAGTTTCGAAAAGAATATATTAATGTGATAAATCGGCATAAATCTTCATTCAGTTCTCCAGTTAGACGTGAAGTATCAATGGCGAATTCTTATTTAAATTCAGGCGCAAGTGCCAGTAATTTGAATCATATGCGCTCGCATGATCAAATTACATTTGGGGAAGCAAAAGAATTTACTGGAGTAAATCTTCCGACAAGTATGGAAATTATCAGGTATTATTTTTATTTGGCCGAAAAATCAATAAAACAAAATAAAATGTTTTCATATAAAACATTTACTCCAAATGTGGTAACGAAATTGATTCAGACGTGGGAAAAAATTGATATTCCAATTATGGAGAAACGAAGTATCGCTAGAAAATTGAACCGATTGATTGATAAATATAAAAGTACAAATAAAAGCAAGTCTACCCAAGCATCATTTCAGGAGTTTGTAGAATCCACGAAAGAATTATTTTATATTGGAAAATGCAAATGCGATTTGCGAAGATTACTGTGTTCCTGTGGACTGATCCCAGAACATTTACAAGCGTTTATGATGGATCAACATAATGAGAGGAAATCTACGATACCAGAATATATTATAAAAATTGAAGATGAAGTATCAGAATCTACAATAACTAGCAATATTACTCCAGGTGAGACATATACTCCAGATGTTGATTTTGATTTTAAAAGCAGTTTGGAAAGTTCACAAAATACTTCTCATATAAAACGTGGTCCATATAGTCGAAGATATAAGGCTCCAAGCTATGCCTTAATGTGCGACAGATTTGCAATTTCTGATAGAGTTGGTTCTGGCGTGGTGACGGCAATCCTGCGTGACCTGGGCATAAAGGATGATTGGGGCAATCCTGTCATTATGGATAAAAATAAAAGCGTTCGTGAGAGGCAGAAAACCCACGAATGATTAAAGAAGCGCATTTAGTTATTTTAAAGGAACCGAATGGCCAATTGTTGGGTTACACAAAATTGGAAAATGAAGATTCGGAAAGTAAAGTAATCAAATTGAACTAGTTTTTCGCCGATAAAGGAATAGCTCTCGATTCTTTGATAGGCATATGTTGCGATGGTGAACCAGCAAATACAGGCGTAAAAAATGGTATTTTACGTCGATTTGAAATTCAGTTAAACAGGCCACTGCATTGGTTTGTGTGTCTTCTCCACTTTAACGAACTTCCACTTCGCCATTTATTTAACTATTTGGAAAAATCATTGACCACTGGACCACGAACAAAAACTGGAATATTGAGCAAACAAATTGAAACATGCGAAAATATACCGGTGAGTTATAACATATTTACTATTTTTTAATACCCTATGTTCAAATTCAATATAATTTATTTTTTCCTATATACTTCCAGCCGGTAAAAGACTTTGAAACAATCCCACTTGAAAATTTGGCTGATATAAGTCCTGCTGAATCGACAACTGACTCAAGTTATTTAATAAAAATAGCTAAAGCAGTTGCTTCTGGAGAAGTATCGACAGACTTAGCTAACATGAAACCAGGGCCAATAGCACATTCCCGTTGGCTCACGAAGGCTAGTAGGTTACTTCGGTTATATGTAATTACTAATAAGCCATCCAAAAATTTGAAAATTCTGGCAAACTACGTAATGAAAGTATATATTCCAATGTACTTCAACATTAAATATTACAACTCTGTGGTGTATGGTAGTATATTATTTTATAAATTTATTAGCTGGACGCAATATTTAGACTCGAATTTAAGACAAATTGTGAACAATATTGCTAAAGAAAACGCATGCTATGCTCACTCGGAAAATATTTTATTAGCAATGTTGTTTGATAATAAAAAGGAAATACGAGATTCAGCTATAAGAAAAATCTTATATTACCGTAATAATGTGGAAGACCTGACGCAATTGAGAGATTACAAAACACCCGAAATAAATTTCGAATGCACCGACTATACTAATATGATAGATATGGATGATTATTCAAATATATCCGAACCAGCCTTTACGCTAAAAATTCCTCATGAACATCTAGTACAATATCTACAAAGCAATGAGTGTCCATGGAGTGACCCTAAAATTCCGGTCCACATTCAGGGAACTGAGAGACATGTTCAATTACTGGCTAATGTATCAAAACGCGTATTAGAGCAAAATCGCGAAGGTGTTATGACAGCGACACTACTATCTCGTGAAAAGCATCCTCGACTGGAAAGCAAGCAAGATTTCAGATATTAATTTATTTAAATTGTATTAGCTAAATGTAAGAAATTTTATTTTAAATAAAAATGTAACTTAAAGAAATAAAAATGTTGTATTTAAACCATGTCATGTAAATAAATAATAGAATAAATATATGTCATTCCTAAAAACCCAAAAACAATATTTTTCTACAAAAGTAGTTTGACCTGTTTCGATGCAAGATTCTAGGTTAGGCTTACTCGCAAATCCCCTGAAAGTTTAATTGATGTAGTCTGATGTACCCGTAAGTAACTGATTTCAAAAAGCCGGAAAATGTTTTTAACCTGTTTCGATGCAAGATTCTAGGTTAGGCTTACTCGCAAATGTCCCCTGAAAGTTTACTTGATGTAGTCTGATGTATCCGTAAGTAACTGATTTCAAAAAGCCGGAAAATGTTTTTAACCTGTTTCGATGCAAGATTCTAGGTTAGGCTTACTCGCGAATGTCCCCTGAAAGTTTACTTGATGTAGTCTGATGTACCCGTAAGTAACTGATTTCAAAAAGCCGGAAAATGTTTTTAACCTGTTTCGATGCAAGATTCTAGGTTAGGCTTACTCGCAAATGTCTCCTGAAAGTTTACTTGATGTAGTCTGATGTACCCGTAAGTAACTGATTTCAAAAAGCCGGAAAATGTTTTTAACCTGTTTCGATGCAAGATTCTAGGTTAGGCTTACTCGCAAATGTCCCCTGAAAGTTTACTTGATGTAGTCTGATGTACCCGTAAGTAACTGATTTCAAAAAGCCGGAAAATGTTTTTAACCTGTTTCGATGCAAGATTCTAGGTTAGGCTTACTCGCAAATGTCCCCTGAAAGTTTACTTGATGTAGTCTGATGTACCCGTAAGTAACTGATTTCAAAAAGCCGGAAAATGTTTTTAACCTGTTTCGATGCAAGATTCTAGGTTAGGCTTACTCGCAAATGTCCCCTGAAAGTTTACTTGATGTAGTCTGATGTACCCGTAAGTAACTGATTTCAAAAAGCCGGAAAATGTTTTTAACCTGTTTCGATGCAAGATTCTAGGTTAGGCTTACTCGCAAATGTCCCCTGAAAGTTTACTTGATGTAGTTTGAAATTATATATAAATACTGAATATTTTGTTAAAAAGGAAATAATATACTGAATATTTTATTATAAAAGAATCGAAATATTTATAGGTTGGAAGTTACTAATTATTTAGAGTATATTACAAAAATTAAATAAAAATAGCAACTTGCACGTATTTTGCACATTGACAACTTACACGTATGATGCAAATTGACAACTTGCACGCATTCTGCAAATTGACAACTTGCACGCATTCTGCAAATTGACAACTTGCACGTATTTTACACATTGACAACTCGCATTTTGCATTATAGATAACTTATACGTACTTTGCTTATTAGCAACTTGTACGCATTTCCAAGAAATTTAGCAAAAAACATTCTCCCTATTTAGAATTTAATGAATTATATCATATATTTATATTAAAAAATTATGAAAAGTTTCTCTTAAAAACATATATTTCGTAAACTTACAAAATATTTATAACTATTCTCTTGACATTATGGTTATTGAAAGAAATAATGAATATTTCTAGTATTGGAATTTGTCGATAAGTTTTGATTTACGTGCTGACTCACGCACGTTGTACAAAATAGCTAGGTAGATACCGAAGAAGTGTCACATGTACAGCATGTACAAGTTTTCGACTGTCAAGCCTACTGATTGTGGCATGCTGCAATGCGACGGCTTAAGGCTTATGCTCTATAGCGTGGGGTGACGTCAAGCCAACATGACGAATCCCCAAGCCAAGGGCTGAGTCTCAACGGATCGCAGCGTGGTAACTGCTCTGCCGAGTACAACACTTCGCCAGGTACCTAAGTCGTTTACAAACGATTCCGAGTCTCTACATCGAACTAGTAACCCATGATCGACCGCTATAGGCAAGACAGATATAACGGACGGATATCGCCCCTGTCCAGCGCCTCATTCGGCTAAAAATGGCTCGTGCGATAAACGGCGTGTGCCGAATACCTAATAAATCACATTGTATTGAGCCTTTCGACTCACGAGACTCCTAGAGATATCGTTGCTTACTTTGTCTAGAAAGGATACGGCCTTAGAGGCGTTCAGGCATAATCCCACGGATGGTAGCTTCGCACCACCGGCCGCTCGACCGAGTGCGTGAACCAAATGTCCGAACCTGCGGTTCCTCTCGTACTGAGCAGGATTACTATCGCAACGACGATTTATCAGTAGGGTAAAACTAACCTGTCTCACGACGGTCTAAACCCAGCTCACGTTCCCTATTTGTGGGTAAACAATCCAACGCTTGGCGAATTCTGCTTCGCAATGATAGGAAGAGCCGACATCGAAGGATCAAAAAGCAACGTCGCTATGAACGCTTGGCTGCCACAAGCCAGTTATCCCTGTGGTAACTTTTCTGACGCCTCTTGCTGAAAACTCTTCAAGCCAAAAGGATCGATAGGCCATGCTTTCGCAGTCCCTGTGCACACTGAGCAACGGGATCAAGCCAGCATTTGCCCTTTTGCTCTATGCGAGGTTTCTGTCCTCGCTGAGCTGGCCTTAGGACACCTGCGTTATTATTTGACAGATGTACCGCCCCAGTCAAACTCGAATCGGATCACGCTAGAGTATTGTTGGCGATCGGCCCAATGGCTCACACCACTCTTATGCGCTTGGCTATAAGAGTGGTGTAATATAAATATAAATATAAATATAAATATAAATATAAATATAATATAAATATAAATATAAATATAAATAAAATATAAAAAATATAAATATAAATATAAATATAAAGAAATCATAATATAATATCCTATAATATAAATCCCATAATGTCAA
Source organism: Ctenocephalides felis (assembly GCF_003426905.1). Classification (NCBI taxonomy): domain Eukaryota; kingdom Metazoa; phylum Arthropoda; class Insecta; order Siphonaptera; family Pulicidae; genus Ctenocephalides; species Ctenocephalides felis. The sequence continues at coordinate 143,469,450 of NW_020538040.1, forward strand.
TATATATAATGTAACTCTCCAATCTAAATATAAATCCATGTAAATCTAATCTATCTCCCCTATATCTACCTATCTCTCCTCTCCCTCTCCCTCTCCCTCTCCTCTCCCTCTCCCTCTCCATCTCCTCTCCCTCTCCCTCTCCCTCTCCCTCTCCCTCTCCCTATACCTCCCTCTCCCTCTCCCTCTCCCTCTCCCTCTCCCTCCCTCCTCCCCTCTCCCCTCTCCCTCTCCCCTCTCCCCTCTCCCTCTCCCTCTCCCTCTCCCCTCTCCCCTCTATAAATCCCTATCCTCTCCCTCTCCCTAAATAGCCTGCGTTATTATTTGACAGATGTACCGCCGCAGTTTCCTCGAATCGGATCACGCTAGAGTATTGTTGGCGATCGTCCCAATGGCTCACACCACTCTTATGCGCTTGGCTCTAGAAAACCGTGACAGTCGGAACGCAAGTTTTCGACGCACGCTTTCCGCCCAATCGAGTAAGTAAAGAAACGATGAAAGTAGTGGTATTTCACCGACGATATTACTATCTCCCACTTATGCTACACCTTTCATGTCTCCTTACAATGCCAGACTAGAGTCAAGCTCAACAGGGTCTTCTTTCCCCGCTAATTTTTCCAAGCCCGTTCCCTTGGCAGTGGTTTCGCTAGAAAGTAGATAGGGACATTCATTCATTTCATTCATTATTTATTCTTATTCTGTATAGCTCGAGCTTTCACTCATTGCTATGTAGCGTCTACTTAATAATTGTTTATTTCTCAATTTAAAATATTATATTTGTGGGTGTTGTGCAGGACCTTTGGCCGTCAGTGGGCTGACGTTTCCATCCCTAACCACGTGGAGGCGGTCCTGCATTTCTAGCTTCAGTTTGGATTATAGGTTTTAGCTTTGGTTTTGCACTTCATTTCTGGTTTTAATGGCTCGTGCTGCAAAAGCAACAAGCCCCAGGTAATTGGCTTTGGTTTCCAGGTACACATCAAGGTTTGTGTTCCCTGCTATTTCAAAGAGGCTTTGCCTTCTTACTTCATCATATCTGTCGCACATGACCAGCATGTGCGTGCTTGTCTCACTTTCTCCACAGAAGGGACATTTGTCGTCTTCTGTGGCGCCCCTTGTGTAAAGTGTGTGCCTAAACGGACCGTATCCGGTCAGAATGTACACGCACTCTCTACTGGGTTTAAACCACTTGTTCCTTGTAGCGTATGTAATATCGCCAATGAAACCGTAGGTTATCCTACCCGTGTTTGCGAATTCCCATCTTTTCTGCCATTCCAGCTTTATTGCTTCATTTATCATTTTAACCTCTAGATTGAGGGTTTCCCTGCTTGGGTTCGCTATTGGATTGAAATTGTAATTGTTCCAGCTAACTTTCTCGTTTCTTTTTACAAGGTTTATGATGCCTTGTTGTGTAATTTCTAGGTCTAGTGGCATTTTGCCACTTATTGTTTGTAAAGCATTTGTTGCGGTGGTACGGCACGCCTTGGTGAGTGTCAGCAGAATTATTCTTTGCGCGGCGTTTAAGTTTCTAAGGTTGTGCGTGTGGGACGACTTGTCGAACCACGCAGCAGCGCTGTATGTTGCTATAGGTATTATCACTGCTTTGTACAAAGTGTCAAGGGTGCCTCTTTTAAGGCCCCATTCCTCCTTTGCAACCCTCCTGATTTTCAAGATGAAGCTGACTAGCTTCTCCCTCAGAAACTTAGTGTGCGCTACAAAGTTTAGCCTGTTATCTATAGTAATTCCCAAGTATCGCACTTCTTTTGTATATTTCAGGCTATTGTTGTCAACTTTGATAATCGGTTGTCTGCCTTCATTAAATTTGCCCTTTATCATCATTGCGACAGTTTTTCCACTGCTGACTCTCACTTTATGCGTCACGCACCAGTCCTCAACGCATTTAAGAGCCATGGTACCAGCTCTCCAGATCATTTCTGGAGTTTCCTTTAATTATTAACGCCAAGTCATCTGCGTATGCAATGGGTTCCACATTTTCTCCTAGCTGAACTAGGCCGTCTAGAAGAACGTCCATGCAGAAGTTCCATGCAACAGGACCAATTATTGATCCTTGTGGACATCCCTTCTGCATGCCTCTTCCAACCTTCTTCGTGTTGCCTCTTACATAGGCGCTTCGCCTTTTAAAGTAGTCCTTGACTATATTTACCATATGGCTGCTGCAGTTTGCCTGCGTCAGCCTATGTGTGATGGCGGGCCACCACAGGTTATCGAAGGCACCTTCAATATCCACAAATATAGCAAGTACATACTTCATATTCGTTGCCATGCATTTTCTAAAAGTTAGCAGTGCGTCCTCCGTGGAGACGCCTGCCTTAAAGCCAAATTGTCGTGCATTGCACATATTCATTTCTGTATAATTTGTCTTAATACGCTCTACGAGTATTTTTTCGTAGATCTTTCCCATCACTGGCAGAAGGGCGATTGGGCGGTATGATTTGGCAAGCTTTCTGTTTTCACTCCCTCGTTTGGGAATTAGACATAGGTTTGCCTGTTTCCAATCGGTAGGAAAACTGCCATCTTGAAAGCATTTATTTAGTGTTGTAAGGATTGCTTGTTTGTTATGACTCCATAATTTTTTAATTATTTCGCCAGTGAAGCCGTCTTCTCCTGGGGCTTTTTATCTTTCAGTTTTAGTAATGCCCGTTCTACATCAACAGAGTCGATGATTGGTTCGAGGTTCTGGTTTTGATATTGGCGTATGTTTTCTCTAATTTTAATGTGATCAGCGTTCTCTTGCTGATCATCTGTAGGTAGGCACTTTTTAAGAAGGACGTTTACAGTTTCTTCCCATGTTTCACTGAAGTTCCCGGAAGGGAGTTCTAGTGAGCATAGAGAAGCCTTCTTGTTTATTTTATCGCATACAATTTTGTATACTATACTCCAGGGATCTTCGTTACCAACGCTTGTCACAAAGTCTCTCCATGAGGTTGTTTTACGTTCTCTAATTTCTCTGACATAGTTATTTCTTGCCCTTTGTATGCCTGCATTTTGATTGGTACGTCATCAAGACATAGTCTCTTGGCCCGCAAGAGACACTTTTTAGTTCTATTAGTTTCCCGCCTTAGACAAGTCAGCTCCTCCGACCACCATGGCATGACCTTGCTTCCGGCTTTCCTTTTGGGCATGGATTTGTCACAGATTGCTTTTAGCTTTCTGTTAAATATCTTAATAGCCCTATTTGGGTCTAACCTCTGCAGAGACTCTAGACTTTGTTGGTCGAATTCCCTCTCCACCAGTTCCCCGAACCTGTCCCACTTAGCCTTTCAGTAGTAGATAGGGACAGTGGGAATCTCGTTAATCCATTCATGCGCGTCACTAGTTAGATGACGAGGCATTTGGCTATTTTTTTTTTTTTTTTTTTTTTGGCTAGGAGGGGAATGCATTTACGCACGCCGGTCGCCAGGTTGACCAGGCAGTGTGGGACTCGACCCGAAGGCAATACCCACTAAACCTAACTCCTAGTTTTGTGCCTGATGGGATCTTATGCGCAGGCAGCACGCTGAACTCAGGTACATCCTACCCTATTCCTTGTCGTTTTATGGACGTTGTTTTTGTCCATGCTCCAAAACCGTTCAGTCCACCAATCAATACACGCGTAGATATTATCTTTAATTCTTCTTTCTTAATGACCTTTCCTGATAGCAGAAAATTAGCTGACTCGTAGTGCCACACGCCTCTGTTGTTTAAGGTGACTGTCCCGTATATTACTTCCGACGTATTGTATCTTTCCTTGATTAGGGCGTCCAGTCCCTTGTAGTAGTTGATCTTTCGTCTGTGGGCCGACTCCATATCCACATTGCTACCCACAATTTGGGTATCAAGCAGCATGGAGAATTGTCCCTGCGACGCTATCAAGTCCGGTTTTCGTGTTCCGTCTGGAGTGTGGAACAATGGTTCCCAGTCCACTCTGGAGTGGGTCTTTTCTAAGGCTCGTTTCAGGTATTTAGTGACGGCGTTATGTCTGTCAATCCTTTGTCTGTGGCTCCGATGGCATGTTTGCAAAATATGATCTAGTGTTTCGAGAGCGTTACACCCTGCTCTGCAGAACCTATCTTCATGGCGGCCTCTGGTTGTACGGCTCCTGCACGGCATAGTGTTGATTCTGAGCCGTGTGCAGTTAATGAAATCCCGACCAGATAGGATTTTGGAGCCATCGGTGATCCATCGGTGTTGTTGTGGAACTTTCGATGATTTGGCGAGTGCTCGACCATCTACTGAGTTATGAAGCAGTTTGGCCCATCTATCATCTAATAATTTGATCGAAGTAATAACATTCCCATTATCAGTAAGGCGTTTGACACATTTTTCTAATTCAAGTTGATGGTAACTTGACTCGGTCCTTCCTAAATTAAGAAGTCTTCCCCTTCTTCTAAGAGGCACCAACCATCTTAGAGACGGAAGGGATAACCCACCGTCTCTGTCTCTTGCATAAAAATACGCGTTAGTTGTGTCTGTTGGTAGCCTCAGCCAGGATCTTACGGCTTTTCTTATAGTTGTGTCAAGGCCTTTAAGAAGCCCAAGTGTGGTGTTACCCAGCGTCAATTGGTGGAGTAGTCTAGGAATTCCGACTGTTCTTAAAGCGAATAGCCGTTGCTGGGGTTTTATCGGTGCTTTGGATAGCTTTTCAATAATGCTCTGTAACTTCTCTTTCAGGTCGCACAATACGGCACCTTCCGGAGTAAAAGATACACCTAGATAGGTCCATATTTCCACCCTGGAGAGAGCAGGTAGATCACGACCACCACACCTGAACTTAATACTCTTATCAATAATCGATTTCTTTGCGTGTGGCACATTTCTGATGGTAATAGAGAATGACTTGGCGTTGTTAACTATAAGGCCACACTTTGATAAAAAGTCGTCAGCGTGGTCAAGCAGTACTTGAAGACCTTTTTGAGACGATGCCACAAGGACAATATCGTCCGCAAAGGCTAAGATATTTAGCGTCATTCCCTCCATCATAACCCCGATCTCAGGTGGGGCACTTTCGATAAGTCTGTTAATAATAAGATTGAACAAAACTGGTGACAAAGGGTCTCCTTGTTTCACACCGCTCCTCGGACTAATGGGATCCGAGTACCAGTTTTCATACCGGAGTCTTGTCCAGCTGTTCGTATAGATATTATTAATGTAATCCACACATCTATCAGGTAGGTTGTAAAATTTTAAGGTATCAATTAGTGCCTTATGTGATACCGAGTCAAACGCTTTCGCGACGTCGATTGAAGCAATAAATACAGGTTTAAATTTTTGCCTGTGATACTTTAGTAGATAATCAAGTGCGAATATGTTATGTGCACATCCATCGATCGGCTGGAAAGCTGTTTGTCTATTATCAATTTTAATCGACTCTGTCATTCGTTTAGCTAGAATCTTATGGAAATGCCTTGTAATCACTGATGAGACCGTAATCGGTCTGAAGTCGCCGGGATTCTCAGCATTATCCTTTTTGGGAATCAGCGTAGTGTAAGATTCTAATAGTTGTTCGGGGATGTTACCCATGAACAAGAATATGTTATACAGGTTTTACCAAGGTGTTTGTTGGTATCGATCTTAAAAGGCTAGCTGATATCCCGTCCGGTCCGGGCGCTGAATTTTTGGCCGGGTAGCTCTTAATTATTTCATTTGGGATTATAGGCTTCCATATGTGCGAGAGATCTTGGGTTCTCGCTTTTTCCGACCCGGCGATAGCGTAGAATCTCCGGTCATAACGTTGGTCCAGAATTGTGTCATTGTGTCTGCTGAAGGTTTGTTAGAGACAACTTTGTTATCAAGAATAAATTGGACACACTTCGTTGGGTTTCTCGCCCAATGTAGTTGAGTAATTTTGTATTGGTGCCTCCTAAGTTGTCTCTTATTTTGTCTTTTAGAGTGCTTTCCTCTTTTTGTGCTTTTGATGTGCTTTGGTGGTGATTTGTTTTTCTGAGGAAAGATTGACTTAAGATAGTCAGTAACTCTTATTTTTAGGTCGCTTAGCGTTATTGCGCTAACTGAGTGGCAGATATTCGTCAGAATTTTATCATTAAATTTTTCTACTGTACTTGAGACTGCCTGTGACAGTGCCTCTAATAGTGCGTTACCGGTGGTATCTGTAGTAACCGGAGAACAAGGCTCGGTGTTATTTTGGTTAGACATCATATTAACGAAATCAGCAACCTGGCTTTTGTACTTCGGTGATCTCCTTTGGCCTTTAATGGCCTCCAGAGTTCGACCCGGTGTAACAGACAGAAGGGCTTTGTTTATATGGGAAGATCCCTTAATCACTAAAGCTGCTTCTTCCTTAGCCATGAGCGCTTGTTCCTCTTCCGTCCATCTGGCTTTCTTTGGCTCTATCGTCGCCATCCTGCTATCATACCACTCTTTGTGTTGCCTCTGTTCGTGCACTCCACGACCTACTACGGTATTAAATACTTTATTACACTCGGGATAGCGGCAAGAATGATTTCCTGTGTCAGTCAGTATGGAAGGGCCTGCGGGCCCCCCCCCGAGTTTGAATTATTCATCCGAGGCTTTGCATTATTACTAGAACCGACTGATAATAGGAACGAGTGGGTTGGCAGCCCACAGGTCCATAGGCACAGAGGTGGCTTAGTTTCCCCCCGAAGGGGTACTCACGGTGGGACCCAAGAGGAAGGCCACTTGCTAGCTGAGGTCCCGAAGAACCCCAACCATTAAGAGAGTCATAGTTACTTCCGCCGTTTACCCGCGCTTGCTTGAATTTCTTCACGTTGACATTCAGAGCACTGGGCAGAAATCACATTGCGTCAACACCCGCTAGGGCCATCGCAATGCTTTGTTTTAATTAGACAGTCGGATTCCCCTAGTCCGTGCCAGTTCTGAGCTGACCGTTGAATGGCGGCCGAAGAGTACGACTGACCGACCGAAGCCGGCACAGAAACCTCGCAGCAAGAAGATCCGCGGGGGGCCTAGACACGGGACCGAGCTCGGATCTAAGTCACAAGGACAATTTCACCTTGCCCAGGCCCGGCACATCGGCCTACGCCCGCTTCCCAACCAAGCCCGGCACGCCCCGATCCTCAGAGCCAATCCTTATCCCGAAGTTACGGATCCAATTTGCCGACTTCCCCTACCTACATTTATCTATCGACTAGAGGCTCTTCACCTTGGAGACCTGCCGCGGATATGGGTACGAACCGGCGCGACACCTACCGTGGCTCTCTCCTGGATTTTCAAGGTCCGAGGGGAAGATACGGACACCGCCGCAACTGCAGTGCTCTTCGCGTTCCAAACCCTATCTCCCTTCTAGAGGATTCCAGGGAACTCGAACGCTCATACAGAAAAGAAAACTCTTCCCGTATTTCCCGACGGCGTCTCCAGGTCATTTTGGGTTACCCCGACGAACTCTCTTGCGAGGGCCCGACTTGTAAACGGTTCCGCTGCCGGGTTCCGGAATAGGAACCGGATTCCCTTCGCCCGATGGGTGTGAAATTTTAATTCAAAATAATACACCGACATCAACATAGGATTTCTCCTGGGGCTTAGGATCGACTGACTCGTGTGCAACGGCTGTTCACACGAAACCCTTCTCCACGTCAGTCCTCCAGGGCCTCGCTGGAGTATTTGCTACTACCACCAAGATCTGCACCGATGGCGGCTCCAGGCAGGCTTACGCCCAAACCCTTCTGCGCACACCACCGCGACTCTCCTACTCACCAGGGCGTCAAAACAAACTATTATGAACGTTTCTCATGCCCTGGCGGCCGAGTATAGGCACGACGCTTCAGCGCCATCCATTTTCAGGGCTAGTTGCTTCGGCAGGTGAGTTGTTACACACTCCTTAGCGGATTCCA
>NW_020538040.1:143478809-143555500 GCF_003426905.1 Ctenocephalides felis
TTTATTGTGTATAAAAATATAAAAAACGTAAAGAATTGCAGAACTGATTTTTTAAAAACTAAAATTCATTCACCCTTTTGTATTATTATTATCCCGAAAAGTAATCCAAGTTTTATTGCTCGACTTTTTTTGTTGTTTGCAAACAATTCTGATCAATAATTATTTTTGCATAAATAATGCAAAATGCTAAATAATTCTAATAAAAAATATGTTATTGCATTTTGCAAACAAATCGCATTTTTTTCAGTTTTTCAGTTTCTCGCGGATAATCCAAATATGCAAAGAGATAAAAATTTAAAACCGCTACGCATATAAAAAGTGGAATGAATATATTAAATAATTTGTTTAACCATTCATTAAAAATGCACGTGTCAATATAATACTAGTAATTATCAGAGTTATCTTCCTCGTATCTTTATTTTCTCAAATTAATAAAAAGGGATACGAAGTATTTTTTTTGGACAAGCCCAAGTTGTCAACTGTGGCATAATGTCGCAAAAATTAAGTTAATAATAGCAAGTGGGATAAAGTAATTTTTATTTGTATATTTTTTATTATAAATAATCTTATAATGAATTTAAATTCGTCTTGGCTTATATCAATCGTGTGACGGACATAGCTCAGTTAGTAGCATGTCCGACTCACAAAAAGGAGATCGTTGGTTCGAATCCTGGCACATTCTAAAAAATAATAAATTGCAATGACGAATTTGTATATGGCAATACACTTGTAATTATATACATTAGTAAATAAAGTATGTGAATATGGAAGAAGTATGAAACAAGCATGGTATATGAAATATGTATCATGTAAAAGTAGGACAGAATTAGAAGTAAGTACAAAAAAGAAGAATCACCAAATTCTTGTAAATCTTGGAATTGAGGTAATGTATAATATTGAATAGAAAAAAAAATGAAAATAATGTATGTGGCTTAATGCTAGTGCAATTTGTAGACATTATGATTCAAGACTTAAGTCATGTTTGCAATTGTACATTAAACAACTCACAACGTTACTTTATAACTATTTGTTTCACATTGGAATTATCTGCGCCTATGGTTTCAAGGAACAAAAGGAACAAGGAACTGGCAGGGGTACTATATCGAACGCAACTTTTGTGACTGGACTTTCGCTTATCCGCGAAAGCTCGTTTTTTAATCTTTTATAGTTTTGAATTATAGCTACATTTGTAATAGAGATGGGCTTATCATATCCGAAGCCGGATCGGTCAGGATTTGACTCCACTTCAGAGAGGAGTTATATCCACTTAACAACTCCACAATTTCGATAACTTTGAAACATAATACTTGACACAAATGTGTTCTCTAGTGTGTTGTTAACATATCTAAGGATTTATTAAGACTTTGGAAATAGTTTATATCAAACATTTTTGTTCATTTTATTATAATGATTACTATTTTGTGTATTTCAATATACATACAAATCTCAAATTGACAAAAAACTTGGAAATCAAAATCAATTTTGTAATATAGAAAATATGGAATTCTTTGAATATGTTCATTTTTGAAAATAATGCAGTAAACCTTATATATAAAATAAGAACAAATCTTTGTATATAATATTTCTCACAAAATAATAATACCTCACATTCTTTTATTATCTCCTTTTCGAGAATTAATTATACATCAGGTAGTTTGATTAGCATACTATTACTTTTACACAATTATAAAATCATAATTGTGTAAAAGTTATAATATAATACTAAATATTTTTTAGCTGGTTGTATACCATTGAAAGAACTCACTTACGCACAAAGATGATAGAAGGTGAGACGAGAAAACGACCACTTCTTTCGACCCAAATCTTTGTATTAGTAAAAAATCTCAAGCAAATATATGCACATGTTAACAGATTTAGTACCAGTTTAGGGAAGTCGGATATGACAAATCCTGTAAGACAACTCCACTCGGATTCACTCCGAGGGAGGAGTTGTATCCGAGTGATAACTCCGAGGTGAGTTATACCCATCTCTAATTTGTAATATACTTATGAAATTTGTACCAGCCACTTCCAAGTGCCAGTATTTACACTGAATACAATTGGAACGATAGCACATATCAAACCCGCATCATGTTTTTTTTCCAAAGTTGTTTAAAATGTTCCAATGATGTAACACACGCACACGGGTCTCTTGCGGTTGCGATGGCTCCTGAACCGTGTACACCTTTCCTTACGTATGCGCCGACGAATTCACACGATTATTACGTGTTAATTATAAAGCATCAATCTAAAATCAAGCTATACTTTCTAGTCAAGCGCAAAAGTGACTGTCTGCATTTTAATTGATTGAAATAATTTTAATTACGACGTATTTAGCAGACAAATATCAAACATACATCTGTCATCATCTGATGAGTAAAATCTCACATAGAGCAACGGCCTTGTTTCGCAACAACTTTCTGAGGTAAAAATTAGACCCTGTTGCTTACCACCAATTTAATGTTACGATTAATTAATTAGTAAACTTAAAGATATAATGTATCTGATCAAACCTCAAATACAATTGCCTTTGTATGTAGCCGGTGCTTGTACCCAAATTCTGAAAGATGACTTCATGATGACATGACATACCTATAATAGAGAAAAAAGTATATTAGATTTATACAAATATAGTAGTTAAATACATTTAATAAATCAGTTAATAGATGTACTGGATGGGCCATTTAAATTTAAATCAGTTGTCTTTAAGAAAAAAATAGGGGGAAGTCCCATAACGCCGGACGGCACTTAAAGCCGGACACTCTATTTAACCCGTATTATTTAAGCGAGTATAAATCTTTCTATTTCGAAATGGAGAAAAGATGTTTATTTTTATTTTGATTATAATTTATTTTGGTTGAAGAACATATGTTACGGATATTTTTGAGTACAAAATTACTTTTTTTAAGTGCACACCCTGTATTTCCAAGAACAAATATGACCTTTTTAAATTGACTCTGGCTATTTTTGATTTTCGTGTAAAATATATCGACTGTTTAAATAGATAAAATTTGAAAATCAATAGAAACTGATATTTTTCGATGATTTTTAAACAAATGAAGATTTTCTGCATTCAAATGTTTAATTGCGGCCAGCCCAATATCAAGCAATAGTAATAAAATATAATAGATATTTTTTTCTCATTTTTGAACAGCAAGCAAAATCTAATAGTTTTATAAGCTGCTGTGCTAATATAATATAGAAATAAATATGTACTCGTATTTAAGTATAAATATTCATTTTCCGGCATTACTGCATTAAATTAAAAATATAATATTAGTATTAGAAAAATGCTCATATAAAAATATGTCAATTAGACATTGTTTATTGTTTAGAACCCCATGGTTAATGTATGTCTATTTATTTACTAGTTACTAAGTATTATCACGCTCAAATGAGTCTCCTAGTTTTTTTTTTTTTTTTTTTTTTTTTTAATTATTTTCATTCACTTATGTCATTCACTCGCACACATACACACACTTTTTCAAGCACAAATATAGATTAATCTGATAAATATTACATTGATATTTAGAGAATCACTTCAATAAGTCTTCTAGTTAAGCTATAATTCGAGTTCCAATTAACGTACGAAAAAAATGCGTCCAATTTGTCACTTCTGCTTTTTAGCACTAATGTGGATGACATGTTTTCCAATTTGGAATTGTCGCTTAGACCTTTGAAAGAATTGCTTAATTTTAGTAGAATAATTAGTCAACATTGGGTTGTTTTATACCTCCATTTTAATTTAAAAAAAATAAACACGGTTTACTATGAAGTAATGAGAACAAAGTGCATCAAGAGTGATCTTGATATAACATATATATTTAATACAATACTTTAAACACGACGTATAATAGTAGAAACAAAATTTGTGGTGGTATATTCTATCAAATTTTGCAAGCTGGACTGTGGTAATATGTACATCTTAAGAATAATTTGTTTAAAACTGAACATAAAATTTTTCCCGTGATTACTCATCGTGTTCATTTATAAACGGTATCATCAGCCATTGTTAATAATTTGTGTATTTTAGAGTGTTGGTTGTAATTTCACTTACAATTAGTGATAGCTATTGTTGAATAAACTCGGTCGCATACATGTGTAGTAATAAAATTCGCTCTTATTGTAATCGGAGATTCCGTATTATATCCCATCGCTGCATCGTATTACAAAATTATTACCTCAAAATTCTGACTCGATTGTATGCAAATTTACATCAAGACGTAATAGACGTCAGAGTTCGCCTTCCAAAACCATGATCTTGCGAAACAAAAAATTCTTATGAAAGGCAGATCGCTGTACTTGTCAGAACAATACCACGGTGAACGACGAAAGTTGAGTGAAATAATTTTTATTTATGTCCGGTAATTAGTCATTTACACAATTATTATGATATAAAATAGAGATGCCGCAATTACATATCGCTTATTATTTTAGATCTTCCACATTACCTAGACTTGACAATTCTCTCTTATTCCGTGAATAAGAGATTTCAGGTTTGATACCCGTCTCGGACAGCCTGATATCAAGCAGTAGCGACATCGGTTTTTACTTGAAAATATAGATAGCAAAATGTTTCCAAGTAAAAATAGCTTTTACTGGAATTGCTGCATTAATAACAAAAATCATCGTTTTTTTAAATTAAAATAATAAATTTATTACATAGATGGCTATGGACCATCTATGGACTGTAAATGAAATTCCAGGTTCAATACCCGTCTCGGACAGCCTGATGTCAAGCAAGTGGCATCGGTTTTTACGTGAAAATATAGATGGCAAAATGTTTCTGAGTGAAAATAGCTTTTACTGGCATTGCTGCATTAATAAAAAAATCATCAGTTTTTTTTAATTGTAATAATAAATTCATTACATAGTGACAAAATAACCATTTGGGTAGCCATCTGCATTAATAAAAGAAATCATCAGTTTTTTTTAACTGTAATAATAAATTCATTACATAGTGACAAAATAACCATTTGGGTAGCCATCTTTCGGTACAAAAGCTTATAGAACTTAATAAATTTTGCAGCTAAAAGATTGTTAAAAATATATATAAAAAATGAAGCTCATTGTCTTCAATAAAAAAATATATTGTGACGTGTATACTATTATAATATTTACTTGTATAATCTTCAAGTGATTTTGTATTTACTATGGTTGTTTCGAAGATTTTTTTCATTCAATGTATTCTCTGTTATACTCAATGCTGAAATGGCGATAAATACATATACGTTGGATCTAATATTTCGTTATGGTTGCTTGATAATTTAATAATAACGCTGTATATGTGTATAATAAAATTAAGAGTTCCAGGGGCATCAAGTATCGAACCTGAAACCTTTGTGTTTGGAAGGACCAAGCTCTAACGTTAATTCACGAGGAAGCCTAATGCACAAAATATGTATTGTTTTTATAATACCAGTTATTATTTATAACTTTCTGTAGATAGAAAACAATTCCAAAATATTGTGCATTTATATAATTGCAATATTTTGAATACGTATATACAGGGTCCGACAGAAATAACATATGGATTTTCAAATAGCGTCAATAGTAAATGCCCACATTAGTCGAAAAATTGTGTATTGCTAAATGTTTACAATACATTAAAGTTTATTTGTGTAAATTATAGTCTTCCAAATGGTGTTCCTGGTTTAAGATACAGAGGGTATTTCCTATCACGAAGTCATTTCAGGCGCTTTTTTACAGTTTCTGCTCTGATTGCTTTTTTTAAAGCATAGATAGCTTTAGGACAGTTAGTCCACATTAACCAAAAAATAGTCACAGTTTGACTAAAGCTCTACGTTGTACTAAAAAGCTCATAACTTCCAAACTACATGGAAATTTTCTTTCTTTTATTTTTTTCATGATAGTTATAATCAATACTGTCTTTACGTTTCGACTTGACGTTGAGTTTTGGGACACCCTGTTATAATCAATATAGCAAAAAAATTTAATATCCACAATTAAATGATCAATTATAAAAATCAAAAGTGATATTAATTGAATGTGTATATATTTATTTCTTTTAGAATTGCCCTTAGAAAAGAATCACATGGCCTTAAATTGGGTGAAAGCGCTGGCCTTGTTATGTCACTGCACTAATTTGATGTGGCCTGTGCAAAATGGCCCTATCTTGTTGAAACCATATCTCACCATTGGGTTGCAATTTAGGCTGCACGAAAGTTTGTGATATATGAACATAATAAGCGGATGTCTTCAAATAAAAATTGTTTCTATACTCCAAATGCAGACATCAAATAATGACCTGTTACACATTCGCACGTCTTTGGAAACAAAGATTACTAACACTTTATTAATTAATACATCTACTCATCAAACCCCAATACCTATTTCTATCTCCATCCATATACAAACAATTGTCGCCGAAAGTCCATATGTAATTTCTGCCGGACCCAATATTATATTTTATTCAAAAGTATAGATTAATCGTTTGGTACATGACTATAATAATACTAATTACTGTAGAATTAACGTATACCCATAAGTCAAAATTACTTCTACTATTTCTCCTATTTATTATGCATGTCTTGCCGGCCAACACCGGCATATAATTTCACTCGTGCAAGCTTTTCAAAACACAAATGACAATTTTGCATTGTCATCTAATTATTTGCACATATGTAATTATGCGGAACCTATACAAAACAAATATTTATTTTAACGCTGATCACGGTTCAAATGCAAGTAAAATGCGAATGCTTAATTACTGACCCAAAGTGAAAACATTCTTCGAAGTACATCGGGATATTATTGAGTTTCTTCTATTTGACAGGAAGCTTTAAAATTTGAAAAAGGTTATTTACAAATGAAATAATTTTTAATTCTATGCGTATATTGATTGATGACCGAATGAATCGAAAAATCTTGTATGGTCACATGCGAGTTCTTTGTATTTAATTGTCGAAGAGAAAGGTTGCATTATTGTCGAAAATTGCATATCAAAACTCGTAAATGAATGGTTTACGAATGATTGCTAGTTTTTTTGAAACCAATATAAAATTTTATTATATAGGCGTGTACAAATTATATTTCGACATTTGGTAATTTAGGAAATTTTATATGTAAAAACTGCATATAAATATGGTTGTACCCGATTAATATTGACAATTATTTTTCTATTCTGCAAACGTTTTTGAAGAAATAAGGCTGTTGGGTCAACCCATATAGCTGCATATATTTTGCAAAATTGTAATAGTTTCCGAAATTAATATTAGGGGAAAGTCGCGTAACGCCGGACGGCACTTAACGCCGGACACTCTATTTAACACGTATTATTTAAGCGAGTATGAATCTTTTTACTTTAAAATACAAGTGAAAGAGGCGCGGGGGCACACAGGTGATGCACACAACCACGGCGGGAGGAACCCTTTGCTGTTTTAGGCGCAAAATCACGGCGTCACCTAAATATCAATGGAAGTAATTCTAGTATATTTATGCATTTACATTTGAGTGGCATTCAAAGATAAAAGTAGTACCTAATTGTTATCCGTAAAATGGTATAATATTATTAGATATTTTAAACAATTTTAGTAGGTACCACCAAATGAACGAAAATGTCTGTCTCTTAGAACCGGACACTAAGTCGTCCCTTAGAGCCGGACAGTAAACATATTGATATTTCTTGTGAGAATTTACGTAATTAGTTCCAATTATTTAATTTTGTTCTGTATGAGTGCTAACGATCACCACATACCCCAATTTGTCGTATTTTCTAGTCAAATAATGAAAAGCTTATGGTGAATGCCCTAGCTGATAGCATCGGTGTGGCCGATGGATAAATAGTGACTTTTTTGCAATATCTAAGAATATTCGTCAAAGACACATGTGCAGACATTTCAGAGTATGGATATGGTTACATATGTGATCAATGCAAGTTATTTTGAAATGTTCGGTACTACGTGCCACTGTTTAAAATCATATTTTTTATACCAATTTTTGATTGATAGTATTATTTTTTAGCAAAGATTGCGGCTTTATAAATTTAGTTTGATTTCTAACTTTGTTATCTAACATAAATCATAATTTAATAAACATCTCGTAAAATATTTTTTGATTTATTTATAAATAACCTTAGAGGTCCTCCACTAGGGGACTTTCCCCTACTATTCATCTACAAACTTTATCTTTATTTTGTTTCATCCTACTTACCGTTCTACAAGTTTTTCACTTTTGTTTGTACTTTATATTTAACATTTTTATTTTATTTTATTCAATGTTCGATATAATATCAATTTTTACGTGTGTAGGTACATACTTCATTTTGCACAGTACTGCCCGAAAAGTCATAATATTATTGACTTATATTTCATATAAATTACAATATAACTATTTCATGAAGATATTTATAATAATTTTCCTTTTTTGTAGAAGGAAGAACAATAGTTATCTTTCTAGTAGTGCTTATATTTTGACATACTTCATTTTGACCTAACTTTTTTCACTGCAATACCCATCTAAATAAAAATAATAGTTGAAAACGTTGGTATTGTTTTACTTCATATTATTCTTACAATGGCCCTAGGGCAGGTCCGTGAATTGCGTTAAACACCAATTCGATTCAGACAGGAATAGTGTGCGATATCTCTCATTGCCATTTCACACCGCAGTGCCCAAATTATGCTATTTTAAAAACGTATATTGATCTATATTTTCGAGCTTAATCGTTACGCTATGAAACACTCATTATGTAAACGTATATTATCACAAAATGATTGTATGACTAAATTTTGCTCACATCATACTTTTTTAATTGTGTATAGTTTTAATGATAACGAACTGAAGGTTATAGTAAGTAAATAAATAAAATGTGCAATATACCTATATTATATCTTCTACCGTCAAGTACTGATACATACAACAATTATACCATGTGAGAAATCACCAACATTTCTCATGATTTAGTTGATCAGACAAAATAATTATTAAAACGTGATTCATACAAAATTCTCTTCTCCGCGGACTTACAACAAAGGAAAAAATATTCAAATGCAACAAAAACGTCAAATTTGCATATTTTGTCTAGGCGAGTACTCGTATGCGAATGCATCGCGAAAACGAATACACAACTTGACTCACGGTGAGAATTCCCACATTTAAATGTTAGCAAATCAATTTAGTAATAATGAAAGCACATGGGCATTGTACGTCGTATAACAAATAGCTGGTACTGAAAAGTACCTACTGCATAATTGAACAACACGTTATAATACAGGAGCCCTGGCCACTATGGTGAGCTATGATGTCCCACGTAAATTTTGATTCTTATTCAATCTTCATGGTTTTCTTCATTTAAACTTTACCATGTAGCCTGCGTGAATGGTGTTAAGCGGTAAGTTCCCGAATTTTTAAAATTTTGTTATTATGAAATAAAAGTAGTTTAGGTAATATGATTTAAGTTGTCGGCGTCCGATGTTGGATCAAAAAAGTTGTAGTTGTAGACCAGCGATCTGGACAATAGTAGTAATAGATTTCAAAATAATATATCGAGTAGGGCTTCATAATCAGTCTGGTAATGCAGACATTTGTCACCAAAATTCAGTAATTTTATTTAAGATATTTCAGATATTTCATATAAGATTGTGAAATTCTACCCAGTGGTAGTCATTTTGAATTTGAAACTACATTATTTGCTATATCTCAATGGTTTGTTTTTTTTTGAGTCTTCTGGGGATGTCTGAGTAAAGCAAGTCTTTTGTAAGTTGATTCCGATGATATTGAAGTCTAGTTCTTTATATTATTGTTAAATACATGTTTTTGAAGTAAAACTTATTAAAGCGCGACTAGGGTGTAAATCCGTTCAAATGCAACGGAAGTGCGTTACGGCAGATATGAGTCGTTAAGATAAGAGTCGAGTGCCAATGATTCGTCATTCGCTCTTGATGGTATCATTTCTATAAGGGTCCATTGTGATTATTCGTCGTGTATGTGAATAGAGATCTGTCGTTGTATGCGTAACGGCATCAGCGTTGTTTGCGTACCGGCATCGATGTCAATTCCCAATTTGTCGTGTGTGAAAACTATTTTAGGATGTTCGTTAAAATCACTAATTAAAACCATGCATTCTATTGAAATGCAAAGTTTTATTGAAAGAAAAAAATAAGTTCTTAAAATCCAGTTTAGGAGTTTTGAGTAAAACCTGAAGAAAAAGCTTATGCGCATTTCTGCTAATAATAAAAAACGGTTTATTCTATCGTCTTGCAAGACTAATCAACGCGAGAATTTAGCAAAATACATCGAATGGCTTTTAACATCGATCAGTCAGAAAATGACTCGCATATACATACACACACATGCCTTTTCTAAATTTGTTCTTTAACGATTTAGAATGATTTGAAACGTCCAGACAACGTTAATTTAGTAAGTTGGATTTTCTGGCAAATTTTGAACTTCTCCTTCGATAGCAAAAGTAAAAGTAAGCATTTACAAACACGTTAAGATATGATAATTATTTTCCCAAATACTTATCAACAAACTTTAGTAAACCAGTTAATATAACTTAATATGTAGTAGTTTCATACGAAATTAAATTTTCCATGACAATATACTAATCTATAAAATTGTGGAAAATATTTTTAAGTTGAAGATTGTTCGCACCAACTACTGTTCTATAATTATATCTTCTCATATAAAGTTTGCATCTTTTTACAAATATCCTATTATCATTTGCATTTACGAATGCTGTTCTATTATTTTTTATTATACAAAATATCTTGTTGATGTACAATTGACGTACAATTGTAAGGAATAATTAAATATACTATTTATAATATTTAAGGTTGTTAAATTTTTATTTGAACATTGAGTTACCATTTAATAGAAAATATAAATAGAATTATAGATTGAGCATTTTAAAATTGCCAGGATATTTTAATGTTTCCTCTTTCGTATTTCCGTGTATTTCTTATTCCAATTTAAAATGCCTAATATTTCACTGTATATCATTTCTGGCAAATTTTGATTAATGATGGTCTAAATTACAAAATTTTGAGCAGGTCTTCTCAATGTACAGTATGAGCTATATTATTTATGCAATAGGTACATATTTTTTTTTTTTTCATTTATTTTATTTGGCCTCTTATTTACAAACTAGCCATATACAACATTTATATTTCCTACATTTATATTCTAATTTTACTTTTAACTAAAAAATTATATATAATTTTATAATATTCAATATTTGACAGTAAACTAAATAAATTAAATGGTTTAACTAAATTTTTAATTCTATATAATTCATATAATAAATAATCCCTATTTTCTTGATATCTGCTGCAAGTTAAAATTATATGTTCCAAAGATCCCACATCCTTCCCACAGTCACAAATAGCTGACTCTCTCATCTTTATTTTGAACAGGTGTTCTGGGAAATGACCATGGTTACACCTTATTCTGTTCATCGTACTTATAAAGTATCTATCTTCATTTTTGAATTGATAAAACCAAGGTACCTTTTTAACAAAGTCGTTAACCCCTTTATAATATTTTCCTTTATATCTCGATGTTATTTGCCAATCCGTTTTCCATTTATTAACTGCTTTATTTTTCATAACTTTTATTATATCTTTATTTAATACTTGGTTATATTCCATTCCCTTTAAGCAAGCGTATTTGGCTAATTCATCAGCTTTCTCGTTTCCTGAAATTCCGGAGTGACCTTTTACCCATCCTATTCTTATATCCTTTCCATTTTCTTTAATTTTCTCCAAATCTTGCAAGATATCAAAATAAATTTTTTCTTCTAAATTTAGATCTCTAAAAAACACTTGTAATTTATTGATACAGCTCATGCTGTCCGTAATTATAATTGTTTTATTATAATTCTGTTCTTTAGCTTTTCTTATGGCCTCCTTAATTGCAAATAACTCCGCTGTATAGACAGAAACACACCCTGGTAACTTGTAACATTCACTTGTTTGATTGGTTTCTTTATATATAGCAAAACCTACATTGTCCATATCCTTCGATCCATCCGTAAATATAACTTCTGCATCTGGACAATAGGTACATATATTATTACTATAGTGCACTATATTTTCCATAAAACATTGTTGTTATTTTTATTCTATACCTTGTTATAAAGTGTATTTTTCAATCTATCATAATTCCGGATAAAAATAATGTAGTATTCAAAATAATGTATTCTAAATATGCGGTTTAAAGTAATTTATGAAAGGTTTTTAAAAAATCTGTCAAAAACTTTGCAAAACATTGCAGAAACATTCTCAGCTTACCAATTACGTGTAAATCAACAGGTAGCCAAGCATTCTGTTTAAAACTGGTTATAATAACCTACTCTAAATATTTTAATTCATATTGTCAAATGCATATCATTTAATTAATAAGTAAAAAAAATAATTTGGATGTTTTTATTTTCATTGTAATATAATTTTAAATTTGTGTTAAACTGCTAATAGAGCGATGGTATAGAGGTTACATGAACTTTATTTTCTTGGCTATTCCATACACGGATTTTATTATATTATATTATTATTATATATATATATATATATATATATATATATATATATTATTATATATATGTATATATATATATATAAAATTACATTCATATAAATAATACGCCAAGGCCGTTTTCGATTATATGAATCTAGCTATTAAAATTTATTTAAACACTAAACCATATATGGCATTTATGTACTATTTTATGCATTCATCAAATGCAATATTGTGCATAATGTTGACGGTATAAAATGTCTAATTTTTGTATTCAAATAAAATAATTGTTTAATATC
Organism: Ctenocephalides felis; assembly: GCF_003426905.1. NCBI lineage: Eukaryota > Metazoa > Arthropoda > Insecta > Siphonaptera > Pulicidae > Ctenocephalides > Ctenocephalides felis. The sequence continues at coordinate 143,491,586 of NW_020538040.1, forward strand.
CTCTAATGCAGCAATGTACTAATTATGTTAGGTATAAACATTTCTAAAGTATTTGTTATGAAAATTCATTTGTGAATTTTATTGTATTCAGCGTTACTAACATTGCGGGCTAGATTCAAATTGATTTACTTTTATAATAAAGACAAAGGAATATATTTACGTGAATGAAATGAATTTATTTATGTGTATAATACTAATACTTTAATCGATTAAGATATATATAATTACGTTGGACAACTGATTACTTTTAATAGAGCTGTTTATTTTTTGGAGCATAACTGCAAATACTTTTTTTGTTATAGTATTTTACTAAAAATTTTATAATACTTTTTTGGTTCTCTATGTTACTCTTATTCGCGATCTTTAATATATTATAATGCGTTTCTTTATTTTTAATTTAATTTACACATAAATAATATTTATAGTTAACTCGTTTATTATTATCGATTATTTAAACAAAACGTTATTTTATATATACATATTGGATACTTTTATATATTTGATTTTGTATTCTTTGCATACGTATATCAAATTAAAACTTAAACTATATATACAATTAAAAAATATTAAAGCACACTGTCAAATGTGGATGTAGCCTCGAGGTAAAAGCTTATAACCCTCGCAAATTCTGAACAAAATCGAAAATTTGGACTTGCTGTAATTAGATAAAGAAGGAAAAATTAATAAATTAATTTTTTTAAAATACAAGTGTTTTTAGAAATAGACAAAGAAACTTTTACATTCTTAATTAGACTTAGCTGAACCAGCAATAATATTTGGAAATAGACAAAGAAACTTTTACATTCTCAATCAGACTTAGCTGAACCAGCAATAATATTAAAGTATGTACTTGATCTTATCTGAACTAGCAATAGTTTTGGATTTTATGAAACTTTCCCAAAGTAATATATGCATGACCGTTGAATATATTAATGATCGCGAATATGTGATTGGGTATTACTGTTTCTACTTTATATGAAAAAGTAAAAATTTCTGTTGTTACTTAACCTTAATCAATCACATAATTCAAACGTAAGTTTTGAACTTTGATATATATTATCAAAAGTGATCATAAAGAGATTATAACAATAATTTGTTTGCTTTCATTACTTAATTATCATCAATTTATGATAGGCATTTAACTTGCCATCTCTTCTTTTTTCTTGCTTATTGTTCAATTTTTACTTTCCAAACTTGTGCTTTCATGCTTTCATATTTTGTGCCTTCTCTTTTAAATCGCTATATTTTTTCTTCTCACTTAATTAGTCCTTCTGCTGCATTCGTTTTTGTTTTTGTCCTTTCAGTCTCTCTATTTTTTATAAATTGACATCAAATAGAAAGAAATATTTTTCCAATATAAATCTGGCCCAGTTTACTTTTCTTTTTGCAATCGAAATGGTGAATTGGTTCCTGTATTCAATGTAGTTAAATATCTGGGAATACATTTGGATAGGAGACTAACCTGGCATGAACATATACTAAAGAAGCGCCAGCAGCTCGAACTAACACGTAGGCAACATAATTGGTTAATGGACTGCAAATCACCAGTCTCAATAGAAAATGAACTCCCAATATACAAGACAATTATTAAACCAATATGGTCCTACGGTCTACAACTATGGGGTGCGGCTAGTAAATCAAACCTAACTATTCTACAGAGGTTCCAGAACAAAATTTTAAAAGAAATCGTGAATGCTCCAAAATATAGCCCAAACTGGATAATAGATCCAGATCTCAGAATTTCTACTATAGAAGAAGAAATTAACCATTACTGCTCCAGATACAAAGCTCGTCTAAGTTGTCATCCAAACCAATTAGCGTGTGACTCAAGCCTTTACCATCAAAGCGTATCAAAAAAAGAATATGCAATGATTTACTACATCAAAATACATAATATCTAAAAAGGTGATATCGCAGGATATCGATCCTATCGAGAAAATATCCTGTCGAACACTTTGATCGCCCACTCTTTTCAATACTTCTTCATTTGCTGACGTTCCATTTTATCTTGTCCTTGCCGGTACATTTTATCTTGCTTTAGATGTAATTTAAGAACGTAATTACTGTTCTTCTTGGCAGTGCATCCACAATAATATATTTCTACATTTGCCAGCTCTGCTACTATATACGTAATGTAACATTTCGTGCTTTCGCTAGCCTAGCTGGTCGGGTTCGAGTCGAATACGGTTGTTGTTGTAACGTAACACGGTATTCTTGTTTGTGTTCTTACGGTGCCATCGAATGAATCCATTCGTTGCGTGATTTGGCCTGGCATCAAAGACTTTCAAATCATATCGTGATCACTTCTCATACATGCGAAAAGACGAATGCAGAATCTTCTTCGTGGCCGTGTTTGCCTCAAGTTTTTCGGCTCGGTTTCAGCCGGTTTCAACCGCATGCGCCAGGTACATGACGGTGTTCGATCGTTCCGCCGGATAGGATACCGGCTTCCTTATGTACGGAAGATATTGAAAATCGTTGGATTAGTACGATTTGTTTAATACACGTTCGATAATCTATCATCGCTCTTGTGGTTTAATGCAATTTACATATTGTGAAGATCGCCAGCGCCAGAGCGGTTTTCTGGCTACTGAAGAGCTCATAGTATCTTGGGTACTTTTATAAAATGCTAAATTTGGAGCATGATTTTCCTAGTCAGGCGTATGAACTCTAAAATTCAGTTTAATCTCTTTGCATTCGTGCAACTACTATCCCCTATTGTTACAGGTAATTACAGATAAATTAAAGGCTGTTAAACAATGTTCGGAGCATCTCTCATGTATTAAAGGTCATTTTTAGCAATTATTACTACCAACTAGATATTCATCATAGATGGGCAATAAAACTTTTCTCACCTCGTCACTGATTTCTTTGTACCAAATTCATTAAAATTAAGGTGACCATACGTCCCGGTTTGCCGGGACAGTTTCGGATTTCTACCTTGTGTCCCGGGTTTTTCTAAAAGCAATATTTGTCCCAGATTTAGATATTTTGTCCCGGATTATCCCGGGTCTTTGAAAAGAATAGGTCTAAATTGGATCTTTGCTCTTACTAGATAACAAAGTTATGACTACTCCTCAATTATCCAAAAATGGTATGTACAACTAATATGCTTGTATGATAAAGGCGGATTAAAATAACCTCTCACATTCAGAAATTTTAAATTTTACGAAAATTAACAAAAATTATGAAAATAAACCTCTTCACTGCCTGGAATAAGAGCTAATTATTTTTAAATATTTATGAAGAAACTGGAACAAAATTTTATAAGATTGAAAGCTGAAAAAATATAAAGATCCAAAAATATAAGACAAAATGTAACATAATCTAATAATAAAGTTCTTAGTCAGTTATTTTGATTTAAAAAAAATACTCATTTAAAAAAGACTGATTTTTTTACATTCTTAAATAGTATTTGTTATTTTAAAATCATATTAAATTTTTTACATGCACCTATCTCTAGTCCAGAATTAGCAGAACTAAAAATCACCGTCCCGGTTTTGATATGAAAAAATATGGTCACCTTATTAAAAGTTTTTGTACTTCACTTATGATTATACTAGATCTAAATTACTAGTATATCCTATGATGCACCAATTTTTTACTATGCTACCTTAGAATTTCTGGGATTAATTTTAATTAGATCCACTAGAAAAGGATCACTTCTCTTTGTTGTATTCTGTGTCTATTCTCTATATTAATTTCAAAGCACTATCTTTGCACCAGGAAATTGTGTTTTATCATGATCTCTGTTAAATAAAAGACTTTGCAAGATCAAACGGTCAAGAATAACCGTGCATGACTAACTACTAGATATCTTATTGTCTCATGAAGCACAATAAAAATTACATGCCAGATAATATAGTGATGTCCGCGTATATCTGCTGCTTGATCTTCCAGTGGCATACAGATCCCGAGATGGTCTTGGAAGACAATGACAAAACTTAATTGCTCATTTTTTATTTTATTAAAGTTTGAACAACAGACCATTGTGAGTACGGTCTCATGACAAAAACATTTCACTGGATTTATCTAAGAAATTAATGATTTGACTTATCGGGAAATCTAGTTGGGTAGCCGAAGTTTTTTTTTCCAAATATATGGGAATGATATTCATAGATCAGGCAAAGTATATGTTTTTAATATTAGAAACTATGTTAATGTTTTTAATATTACAAACTATTAAAGTTTATTTAGTAATGATGTAAGTTCTACATCATTACTAAATGATTCAAGTCATTGCAAATCTCAAAACATGTTGTTCTACATTATAGACTCAATCTGCCATTTTTTTTCTGAAATGGTGATGAAGTCAATTTGTTAGTGTTTTATGTACAACCGAAATATATCGTTAACAAAATAACATATTATCATCGTAATACGCGATTCCGCCAGACTATGAAACTTCTAGGTGAGGTTTATATACTTACACTGTCCACAATACCTGTTCTTCCGAACTTTTCTCGAATTTGCAGATTTGTTTAATGGATTTATATTCAAAATATTTTTTATATATGAATAGAACTATAACTACGAGTTCTATTAGCTGATGTGATAAAAATTTCTTAACTTGGTGTTTCTAGGAGGCAACGCAGTGGTTGATATTTTTTGGTTTTATTAAATATTTCAATATATATCTTGATATATTATACTGCAAAGTCCCAATTCACTTAATATTGATGCCAAATGTTAAATAAACGAAAAGACCGTTGTTATAGAGTCTATAAGTCGAGCTATCGTAAAAACTTTTTGTATTTTACAGTGTAAAATTGAACTTGTATGATATTTACTTAGGGATTGAGTTTTTTTTACTATTTAATTGGTTTTTGATCATTGTTTTGCATTAGAATTTTTGATATAACTGTACTAACACGTATTTCACTATAAAATTAAACAATCGCAACGTTTCGATTAATTCAAATGTAAAAACATTTGAAAGTAAAAGTTGTTAATTTTTTATGATTTATTTTTGAACTTGTAGTCAAGTTTAAGCCAATTGATACATATTTGCCACATAGTATTCAGTAATTAATTCGTTTTACTCTGTATTCTAATTATTATCTTGGTCCTAAACAATACTAAGTTATTATAATACAAAGTAGAACGAATTAATTATACAGCCCAACAAAGAAAATAGTGCATCGTTTGCTGTTTTTAAGTATATTTGGGTTGATTTCAAAAATGACATTGATTTTTTTCTATGAACTTTAGTTTTCAAGATATGATATATGATATATAAGGAACGAAAGTACAAAATAGTAAAACAATTCGGAATGTTATTTTAATGAGATATGCCTACTCGTGCATACAAACTCACAAGACCCATTCGGCCTTAGTTTTGGGACATTAGTTGACACTCTGAAAAGATCTTTTCCGTGACCTGGTTTCGGCAACTTATCGGTATCTCAAAAACTTGAGCTGATACAAAAAAATTTGTAGGCCTGTGTGATTGAATCCCAGACTTTTGCATTACTTTTTTTGGGTCACTGTACATCAGGATTTTTATATTATTTTACTGCCACTTGTTCTAGGATATGGTTAAACATTTTTGGCCTCAATTTAATAAGCCTTCAATTCATTCATTCAAAATGCAAGTTTTTCACGTATATCTGGACATCAGAAAACACTGAAATTATAGAGTAAAATCTATGGCTCAACTCCTTTATAACATAAACATCCGAAGTTTTTGAGTAGCAACTCTACATTTTGTGTCTTGTCTTGCCAGTAGATCAAACTACAAGTTCCGACTCGAAGCTATCTTTCTATAAATCAATTTCAATTACCATTATATGTCTAATTAATAACTCAAATGCAATAATTTAAATTTAAATTAAAAACAAGCGATGTCTATCAGCTTGGAAACGTTTTCAATAATCGTGAATACGTGACTAATTCGCCGCTTCGAGCGTGCGTAGCCGCAAGTCGATGAATTAAATTTAAATTTGAATATTGTTATCGATACGAGCGCCCGATATCCGATAATTCAGTTTTATAAGCAAAAGTAGTAAGGAGAAAGTTACTGCCTGGGGGCGCAAGAATAAATGCCTCGAGTTACTTAGAATACAGGTATTTCATCTTAATATTGATATCTTTTAAGGCGTCCGTGGTGCGATTGCAATTAATTTCACTTCGAGCTTGGATAATATATATATATATATATATATATATATATATATATATCATAGCCTCATAAATTGTACTAATTTAGCACTATTTTATATTCCTCTCTACTTCATGCGTTCAATTTCATTCAACATTAAACTGTAAACTTGTTCATGCTTAAATAAGTTAGCTTATTACCATACATATTAGTTTTTGCTCATAGTATTTTAGAGAGATAAGTTGACGTTGTCTATAATTTTTTTTTCGAAATTTATTGCCATACTTATTAATGCATACAAATTACTACAATCATGCATAAACTACACACATACACTGTTTTTAAACTTCAATAGTAGGTTCAAGTTATTTCATTTTGCATCTATATATTAAATTTTTTTTCATAATTTTTGGAATACATCAGAACTGAATAGTCCTATAATTTCCAACTCCAACAGTTCTCATCTCTATGATATATTATTATATCATATATTCTCTTCATATAGAATATATATCATATATTCTCTATGATATATTATTATTTCAATTTCTGTAATAAGGCGAATATTTTTATTGTTGCAGCAAAGCCGGGCTATTTTTACTTGGAAACATTTTGCTATCTATATTTCCAAGTGATAATTGATGTCACTACTGCTTGACAAAAAGCTGCTCGAACCCGGGACCTCTGATTCAGGTACAGTTGTTTAGGCCCACATTAATATATTCGTTAAATTTTATTATTTCCCACAAAATCAGACTCTAATGATATGGCATTATTGTTGAAATTCCACATTTAAAAAAAAAATGCAAAACAATCTATAGCACAACTGCTGAAGCAGTGAAACTGTTTTTAAATTATAATTTTAGTTACAACTGCTAACGAAAAATCAAGTGACATTTGATCAATCGGATTAAAAATAGTGAGATTTCTATTTTGTGATATTATATTATTTATTATATTATTTAATAGGCCTTTTACATTCCTATTAGTTTATTTTTTTACGTTAGCAAGACCTATCTCATACCCTATATATGCCATACATAATATGTTTGAATTTTAATTAATTAATTTTCTCAGAAAAATGTATGTTTTGATACCCAAACTTATTTAAAAAAATATTTACAACAGTTTTACCATACCATAGAGTTGTATTTTGACAAATTACACGCCGTCATAATCATTTATTTAAAATTGTAGCTAAATGTATTTATCATAATCATTTATCTATAATTGTAGCTAAATGTATTTATTGTGTAGTATGAAAAAAAACCTTGAATAGATCGCTACATTTTTTTTCTACTAAAAGCCATTTTTTTTGAAAAAGTTCACTCTTATAGTTGAATATTTTTGACACTATAAAAGATAAAAAAAGAGAACGAAGTCACGTTGAGATTTCATTAATAACTGAAAGTTTTAACAACCTAGCCCTTTCAACATAATATTGTATTTTCTTGAATATTTTTTTTACCATAGCCTAAAGTTGTATTTTAACGAACTCGAAAGCCCTATCATTTTGGATAAATTACTATATTTTCTTCCTAATATATTTTTATAATTGCCACGCTATTATGGATCAATATTTCTTCCTAATATATTTTTATAATTGCCACGCTATTATGGATCAATATTTTATACACTATAGTTAACAATTCATTTTTTCAATTGCAATTACATACAAAATAGATACATTCATTTACAGTATATACAAGATAGCATATATATGCAAATCATCGATTTATAAGTTCATTTATGTCAATCAGTTTCTGACAGTTCAACATGCTAAATAAGCATAATAATTATTTATCTATATGATTTGTACAAATCTAATATGCAATTGTAAATTTAATATGAAACAGTGTAAATATTAGTCATTACACGCGATGCAAATTTCCTACTTGAATTATGTAAATTTGAATTATGATTGTATGCAATGTATACTTTCAAATCATCGTCCATCGATCAGCTCATGCTTATTGTTTTTGTAATTTTGTAGGAAGAAAGAGGTCGGAAACTTGGGTACGAATCAGATTGAAATATATATATATATATATATATATATATATATATATATATATATATATAATTTCCAACTCTAATCAGCAAAATGTTATGTCAAAGATTTCCTACAGTATTTCCACATTGCTGTTCCTTGTAGGCTTTCAAGTAAATTTGAAAACGTATTTCCAATTATAAATATGATATCCGGAATAATTTGTCATATGACTTTTTTTAAATAAAAAGGAATGAAAACCCAAAGTTTTTACTTAAGAAATCGGTTGGTCCAAGTCTTGAACAAAAACGTATTTTAATTTTTTTTGAAAGTAAAAGTAATTGTATTGGTTTTTTTATATGCTAAATGCGCAGTCCTATCAAAATCAAAAATAGATTATTAAAATCCAATATTTTTGCAATATTCCTGCAATAGTATCATGTGATTTTTGTGTTGGTTGTAATTGTTAATGATTTTTCTCCTGGTCTGCTGAATGATGAGACACATCTAGTCTCGAAAACTACAAATTTGAAATAAATATTCCTTCATTTGACGCATTGGCTGTTTTATTCAATTCAATATGATTCAACTCCAAACGAAAAATCCTCAAGATTATATATATATATATATATATATATATAAGTAGGTGGAGGAAGTATTTTAGAGCCCCCGCCTCGCAGGTACAAGGTTCCTGGTTCAAACCTCGCGGTACGTATTCCCTGATATCAAGCAGTGGTAATTTTCATTACCACTTGAAAACGGATCGAATGAAACATACTTGAAACCGGATCAAAAATTGAATAGACTTGAATATGGGAATAAAAATAATGTATATAAAAATAATTATGATGAAATTTCAATAGTAAAATATTTGGAAATTATTGTTAGTAAAATAGAATATAAAAAATTATAATAAAGTGAGCGGGTATATTCCCTAGCGAAGACAATAATACATATATGTATATCATATATATTACCAGTGAGATATAAAAACTTTTAGCATGCTCTTAACGTCAATAAAAAATAGGACTGAATTTTTTAAATTATAGTAAGTAGTAAATAAGTTTGAGGATGCATTAGCAAATTTTCTGTGATTATAAAGTTTCACTAGATGGATCAAAATGATAACAAAGTTTTTAATTAACGGTAATTTGCTTATTATTTCAATACAATACAATTGTGTAATAAGCATATTTTTTTTCAATTTTAATAATTTTCATTCAAATTTTGATCGTCTATTAATTAACACAAAGACTAGAACAAAATGAATAATCTAGTTTACTTTTTGAATTACAAATGTTTTCAAGAAAGTTACTAAAAAGATCTGTACTAGCATACCTTGTCCTGGACGAGCATCTGAAGGAAAGCAAAAGTGAGCAGTAACCTATTCTAAAGTATTGAAAACTCAAGAATCATGGTGTGATTAAATAATCTTCAAAGGTCAGAAGCCGATTCTGAAGTTGTTACAAATATTTGAGTTACGTGTCTGATCTTTGTCAAAATCGTCGGCTGTGCGTGCGAATGAGAAAATGAAACTAGCTGTAAGTGGAATTCTGTCTTAAGGCAATTAGGGCATCGTGCCTTAAGGCAAATTGCTGGAACTTCCCGTACCAAAAATTATTATTTTTTTAAAAACGATTAACATTTTTGAAAAAAAATTACTTCGAAATAATTATTGAGAAACTAGGAATATGACAAAAAATTACTTTTTTTTGAAAACAAACTATTTTTTTGAAAAGAAAAATGTTTTCTTCATTTTGACATATTTGGAAATTCTGAACTTTTTTTCAAAGCAATCGTAGTGCTTGAACTGCATAGAGACGAATTGTCACAGCGCAAGTGCCGCGCCGCCTTCTAACGCATAAACATTGGTACGGAACCCATAGAAATGTAAAAAAAAATTATACTTATTGTTAAAATTTCTATACAATATCTGATAATTTGATGTGCATATGTCTAATCATCATTTTTAACCGCCGAATGGCATTTTTTTTTACTTTTTTCATTAGATCTCCGAAACCGCTAGACCTGCCTTCATGAAAATTTTATCAACTCTTCATCTTGCCAATACAAGCAAAATGTTTTTTGAATTATTCAAATCGGACGCTCCGTTCTCTTAAAAACTGACTTACCGTTTTCGGAACTTTTTGCCCCGTATCTTCGGAACGGCTAGACCTAACTTTGCCAAAAACTAATCAGCACGTCTCCTTATCAGTACGAATCGAATGTTTTTTGAATTATTCAAATCGGTTGATCCGTGTTCCCGAAATCGTCGACGAAAATTTGTATCCGCACATACATACACACACATACATACACACACACACACACACACACACACACACACACATACATCCATTTTTTCTAAGGTATGCCAAAATGTTCAGAAACCTCTGAAACGTAAAGATATATAAAAATTTCCATTTTCGATTTTTTTGCGATTACTATAACTTACCCTACGGGAAGTTAATAAAAAGTATGTGGGCCATTGTAATTATTGATTCGTTATCTAATATAAAATAATTGTATAGATATTATCTAACGATAGTATGTGATTTGTTCATGGGCCTTTCATCGTCTTTGTTTGATAGCTTTTTAATTGCTCGATTATGCAATTTGCTCCAATGACAGCAAATTAGATACATAAAAAATAATAAGTGCGATTTTTGGTCTACATTTTGCTCAAGTCGAGCCCGTCGTGGGCTAGCAATTTGTAGTCCCGGATTTAATCCCAATTACGCTCAGATCGATATCTAGCGGTATGATACCAGATTTCCACATGAGATCATAGATCTCAAATATGATTTCAAGTGAAAATAGCCTTTCGGAGGCATTGCTGCAACATACGCACAGCTGAGTAGTTCTGATTGCTGTTGAAACAAAAAAGCAAAACTATGTGTTGTTATAGGTACAAATTCCTTAACATTTAGGCACATTTCAATTTTATTGCCAATAAAGTTACATTATTACCTAACTATTTCAATTCACTCGTCGTAGCAATAAACATAATTATAATTTTACAACGCATTCATTTCGCGATATTTTCATAAGTGTTATTCTTTTAAGCAATATCATATTTTTTATAACCTGAGAGCGCACCATTTGAATAATAGCTATATGTTAAATATATTCACACACATTTCTCATAAAAAACGGAACAACAAAAAAAACTTGAATAAATGTGGTCGTGAGGTCGATCAGAAGAAAGTAAAACTGTGTTAAAAATAATCTGAGAATTAATTCATGGACTTTCATAACAGATTTTGATGGGTAAATAAGACAACTTAAGAAGCTTACTTTTGACTGGATAAAAATATAAAAAAAATTATATGAATTAATTTACTCATCAGCGAATATAAATATATAAATTAAGCTGTCCAGTTAGTCTTGTAAGTTATAAAATTGTATTTAAAATATCATTAGGGATAAGACCCAATTTTTGTCTTTTTGTTTATAGATAAGCTTGCCAAATGTAGGATAAGCCATTCAAAGTTTTGAACATGACTTAAAATATATGATAAAATATTACTACTCACTTAATTCTGTTTATATTTTATTATGATTCAAGTCGATATGTTGCAGCTATTTTAATTAAATAGATCGTTTTTCATATTTTAGAAACAATTATTTTTATTTTAAGTGTCTTACGTGTATTACAAAAATATTAAATCGATTATTTCTTAATAATATTTCTTGAACAAAAATTTAAAATATAATTATTTTTTATTTATTTTCTTTGTGGATTAAATACAGAAATATAAATAACAAATAATTTTGCGGTTAATCGCTAATTATAACACACATTTAGATAATTTATCACTAAACAAAAACATTACCTTTCAAAAACTTTTTAGCCAATTTATTTTAGAAAAATTGCATCAATTTTAATTTATTGGTACAAGAACTAAAGTACTGACATCCTATTCTTAATTGTGAGTTACAGACCATGATTTTTCCTAGGTACTACAAATTGCATTAGATTTGCAAAAATTACTGACTTGTTCACTTTTGTGTGAATAATTTGATTAATTTCTATTTTGTGCAACAAGTCAACGACAAAACTATAATAAATCACGACGGGAACAGATCTTGCTGAACATGAAACATGAATTCCACACTTTTGCGTTATATATACTTATACACACATGCACACACACACACACACACACACACACACATATATATATATATATATATATATATATATATATATATATATATAGTTATTCTACTGATATTGAATATATATAAATACAGATTATTCTACTTCTGAGTTCTAACAAATCATCAATGTCTTCATCCGACATTCATCATAGTAACATATTTTTTATTTTTGTGCGAAAGACATGTGGCTATAAATAATTTTTTTGCAAAGTTTCACAAGTCTTCGCACAATCAGTTATCATGTACATCATATCAGAAGAGAGATGAAAAAAATCAAATTTCACGGAATAAACCCACGCTCGATTTGCATAAACATTCGATAATATTCTCATCGTTGCCATTTGTTCCTACAAGCCGAGATTGAACTTTCGTTTAATTCCCATTCGGACAACAGATTTTTTTCTACATTGTTTCAAATAATAGATACTATTTAGAAGAAAGAATTGATAGATTGATGGTTAGATTTAAACAAATTGAAATGGGATTGATGTTAATTTTTAATGCTCGTAAAAAGCATAGTCTTGTTGCATCGGCTAGGATCGCAACAACTCTAAATATTTGTTCCATTTATTAAACATCTCATTATAATTTTATAAAAAAAATTAAAACGTAATTTGACATGTCAGTCATATATATATCTGACACTAAGATGTTCTACATGAGCCATGTCAGACATATATATCTGACATGTACAAATCAATATATCGAGAAAAATTGTTTAATATAGATCCATGTTAGTCATATACGTGTGACTGCTTTTTCAGAAATTTTGGCAAACAGAATTTTTTTTATACATTGTTTTCTTGATATATTTTTAACTTGGTATAAATGTTATAAGATAGCAATGGATAGATGTATATAATGTAATGGAAGTAAAATACGAATAATGTAATAGAGAATAAATAATGTAATAGAGAGTGTAATTAGAGATAATAAATAAGTAAAGAGATTAAGTGTGATAATAAGGACGGCCAAATTTAACATATCTAATAAAACTACCATGTCCCACGTGAAAAAAAAATCAGACATTTTTGTGGCGATTAATGTTCAGTGTTTATATACAATTTAAACAATTTAATGCTACAATATTTACGTCTTATTTTTCAAGTATTAGATTTTGTTTGAAATTTTCACAAAAATTCGACATAGTAAACAGAAATTGTTACATGTATGACCAACTCTATCTCAAGATCTATCGTGCCTTTAACTTTACAAATATTTGTTCATATGTATATATATATATATATATATGTTGCTTGAAATTTCTTAATAAATCATAGATAATTCGAACTAATTTTGCACCCACCATAAATGCCAAGTCATAGAAATCATAATAAATATTGCTTTAAAATCTATCAAATATAATAAATTGGAGAAGTTTTAAAATTAATATTTATTTATTTATGAGCAACGGATTTTTATTTGTTTTCGGTTAAAATTTTTACTAATATAATATTAAACTAAAATACATAATAGGAATAACCATTTCGTTCATTCCACAGAAACCTCGCCACCCGACTAATAAATTATTTCTTCATTAATATTTTAATATTTCTTGAAGTACATGTATGTTTAAGTTATATATTAAAATTTATTGTGCGATTTATTACGCTGTTTTGCATCACGAACTCGTTTTATGAGAAAATCGTATTTTACACAACGTGAGGTAACAATAAATGAAGCTCAAGCACCGCTCAATCAAGAACAATATGTTTTCAACAAAATAGTATGAACAATGTCATATTTAATTATAATATTAAAATATTTAATTATAACAAATAAAAAATCGTGATTGTCATTGTCTATATGTAAAATATTGAGTAGTAATAAATTAGAATTAAATTATATTATTCTATCATATATCAAAACAATGTCAATTATTTGTGCGTAAGCTGATTCATGTTGCTGATATTTATCCTTTTTATGGACTCTCGAATCTAGATCAGTGTGTTATACGACTGGAATATGTATATCAGTATACGCATTCCAATAAAAATAATAACCTAGTCCTAATTCACATTATATCTATGATAACGTTTTTGTCTTTGGCATTGTTAACCAGAATTAGTATTCAATACAAACGATTTTGATCACAACATGATGTTTGTACTACTAATTGCGATGATCCTCGAATTTTTAACATACTTTAGTTAAATTCATGTAAGGAAAGGATGATGTAGTAACTTTATATGAATAAAAAATATATCTAAAAATATGAAGGTATTAGTAATACCGTGAAACGCTTGCGGCTGATAAGTTCCAAACGTATTCTTATAGTGAAATTTGAAAATTAAATTGATATTTCTATTTTAATATGTTTTTATATATTTTATGATTGACATGCATAAATTGGCGAAAGCAAACTACGAATGATACGAAAAATTATAAGAATTTCCGTGTTAAATGGATATATTATATTAATCAAAAATAATATTTTATTTTGCCAGGCACTGTCATACGAACTCTACTAAAACTATATATTAAATTTATTTTATGATTTTTGTTTAATTTTATCTTATAAATAGATAAGTGTTACAAAAGTTTTGAAGTATGAAATACTTAATTTGAAAAATAATATAGGATTAATACAAATTAAAGTAACTGATATTCTTGGATAGAGAATAACTGTTGACCTAAATTTTTAAAATTTCGTATTTAAATTTAAAATTTATTATATGAAATAATACGTTATATTTGGGTTTATTTTAAAAACATTGTGTAAAAGAATATTATATATGGATTCAAAATGTTTAGACGTGGCAATATAAACTTTATTAAAAATATCATTTGGGTGTGTTTTATAACTTTTGTTTAATCTAATTGTATATATACATAAAATGTGAGGTAGTTCTTATAGTATCAAATATTTAATATATGAAAGTGTAGAATATTTGATTTCAGATGTAAATTACGATTAATAAAAAATGCTACGAATAAAAAAAAATAATAAAAAAAAACTCCATTAATAATTTATACCTGGATAGACGTTAATTAGTTATATTCAAAACTAATATACTATAGACACCAGTTATATTATTTTACATCAAAAACTTTACTTGTCTATTCCGGACAGTTAGAAAAATTATCGAAAAAAAATTAAATTTTCACTTTTATTTGAAAAAAATTCATATTCTATATACGAAATTTCTATATTATATTCGAAATTTAATACATAAAATAAAACTACTGTATTAATCTAACAATAGTTATTAATTTTGTTTTTATGTATTTTATAACGTTATCTAAAAATCATTTTGTGGATAAAAAATTAATTTTAAAATTGGTCAAGATTTGACCAATAACCATAAATAATTAGTTACATTTATTTTTACTTTAATAAATTTCCTGGATTATTTAAAAAAAACTCTATCGGTGTATCAAAAGTTATTTTGTTTTAATTTATTTTGTAACATTGTTTAAATATGGTTTAATGGATGTATATGATATAACTTAAATTTCGAATTATTTAATAAGTTACATTTATTTCTACCTGAATATCATTTTTCCATAATTATTTTAAAAAATTGCTCTTAATACAATGCAAGTTATTTTCTTGTTGAATTTCTGCTATAACGTTATTTATATGTCATTTTGTGTATGTGTACAATATATTTTAAAATTTTAATTTTAAAATAATGAGTTATATTAAAATTTACCTGAATATCATTTTTCCTGGATTATTTAAAAATTCCTAGAAAACCAGCGTTGATGGCACTATCGTCGAATACAACACTAAAATTTAAATCAATCGAACAAAATTACGTCGATCACTGATTCAAATACACGGAACAATGTCAATGTTCAATGTCCTTTCGGCAAATTAAATTTAAATTTTAACTTTGGGTGAAAATCGGCCGCTGCGCGTACGACCGTTACCCACGTGTGCGACCGTTATACGACAAGCGCGACAAACAATGCTACTTCAACGGCAACAGAGTTGCATCTGACTAATAAAACGCTCGGCACGAGTAAAAGTTAAACGGATTTGTAAAAGTACATAGACGGACGGTCGGACACAGGTGGAGGGATCTTGGTAACTTTGCATCTTGGTCTCTTGGTTTCTGGGTCTTTTGTTAGGATGATGTCACATCTAACGGGGACATCCGTTAAACAGGTTAGATCTAAATGTAAGGAATGGATTATCTGAATTTTCAATTCACCTAATTGTTTTTTTTACTTCTAAGAAGTTATAATGTCAGATTTGAATATGCCTATTCAGAATTTTATAGACTTATTCATTTATACTTTTTATTGGTTATTAACTTCTCGTAGGTTAAGTTATAGTAATCTCAAAAAATCGAATATGATAATTCTTGCATATCTTTACGGTTCAAAAGTTTCTGAACATTTTGGCATACCTTAGAAAAAAAATAAATGTATCTGTGTGTTTGTGTATGCATGTATTTATGTGCGGATACAAATTTTTGCAACGATTTCGAGAACACGGATCAATCAATATCAATGATTTAAAAAGCATTCGATTCCTATTGAGTGCTGATTAGTATTTGGCTCAGAGACGTCCAGCCCCTTCGAAGATATGGCGCAAAAAGTGCCAAAAATAATAATTCGATGTGCCAAAAGGTGATATAAAATGGTAGTTCAGTTTTTGAGATAGCGGAGTGTCCAATTTAAATAATTTAAAGAACATTATATTCGAATTGACAAAATGAACAACTGGTAAATTTGTGTGAAGGCAGGTCCAGCGTCTTTGGAGATCCAATAAAAAAGTAAAAAATAATGCCATTTGGTGGTCAAAAATGAACATTAGACATATGCACATCGTGTATTATCAGACATTTCACAAAGATTATAATAATAAATACAAATTTTGTATACATTTATATGGGTTCCGTACCAATGTTCACACGTTAAACGACTAAGCGGCGTTTACGCACTTTGATATTTCGACTCCAAATCAGCTATGCAGCGCGATTGCTTAAAAAGAATGTTCAAATTGTTCAAAAAATTAGCTGTAAGTGGTATTCTGTCTTAAGGCAATTAAGGCATCGTGCCTTAAGGCAAATTGCTGGAACTTCTCGTACCAAAAATTATTATTATTTTAAAAACGATTAACATTTTTGCCAAATGGCATTTTTTTTTACTTTATTTGTTAGATCTCCGAAACCGCTAGACCTGCCCTTGATCAATTCTTCATCTTGTCAATACAAGTAAAATGTTTTTTGAATTATTAAAATCGGACGCTCCCTTCTCTTAAAAACTAAGGTACCGTTTTTGGCACTTTTTGCCCCATATCTTCGGAACGGCTAGACCTGCATCCGCCAAAAACTAATCAGCACGTCTCCTTATCAATACGAATTGAATGTTTTTTGAATTATTCAAATTGCTTCATCCGTGTTCCCGAAATCGTCAACGAAAATTTGTATCCGCACACACATACATACACGCACACACACACATACATTCATTTTTTCTAAGGTATGCCAAAATATTCAGAAACCTCTGAAACGTAAAGATATATAAAAATTTTCATTTTCGATTTTTTGCGATTGCTGTAATTTACCTATCTATTTATTCTTTACAGGAAAAGGATAAGACTCACAACCACATGTTACAACCGTGGTATGAATAAGCTAAATCATCTACGCAAAAACTAATTGCTGATAATTAACTACTAATGTTCAACTTACAGCAATTTACCAAAGTGATCAATCTTTACAAAAGAACAGAATTATTAAAAGAAATCGATCAAAGAAACTTTTTTGTTGACTCTTTACAAACAATGCGGTCTACAGATCTCTTGATGTAGAGCGCTGAATCAATGCAATAATGTAAACTTGTTCAAACAAACATACATCTTTTTCCTTTTGGACCCTTTATCAAAATCACTATAGTTTAGCTGTTATGACTGTCACTACCGTATCCTGGCACAAACAAACCCAATATCTTCTACTTTTATTAGAGAATTTAAAAATGCACTGTCGACATTCTGATAAACGTATCTTTAACTACATAAGCATTGCAATTTGGATATTAAGGAATCAATATTTTAATCTGTCTGGTTGTAGTTGTTGTAACTTGGTCAGATATTTTTAGGTCTATTGAATGAGACACCAGCTTAACTCTCCCATCCCGGAGACCATACACACGTGCTCCAAATTAACTGTATCTGTTGTAAGCGAATATTACAAAGATGTTCGCGAGTGGGGACCGTCAATCGAATGAACGGTATTCGCGAACGATATCTTCAGATTACCCGTAACGCATACACAATTTAAAGAATTTCGTAAGTTAAAATATCATATGTACGTAGTAGCTAAAATAAAGCCTGGTATTGTTCCAAAGCTTTTTGTTGGCAAAATCCCTTGTTACTGAACTAGTTGTGCCTTAAGGCAAATTGCTGGAACTTTTCGGACCATAAATTAATTTTTTTAAATAAGATTAGATTTTCTTTTAGAATTTTGAAAAAAAATCGATTTTTGGGATTTTTCATTTTTTTTAAAAAAAATTGATATTTTTAACAATAAATATAGAAATATTTCGCAAATTGTGAACTTTTTTTAAACCAATCGCAATACGTTAGCTGCGTAGAAACGAAATATCGAAGCGCGTGCACGCCGCGGCGCAGTACAAGGATGAACATTGGTACGGAACCCATAGAAATATAAAATGTGTTCTTATTATTGAAATATCTATAAAAGATGCAACACACACATACACATACATATATACATACACACACATACATCCATTTTTTCTAAAGTATGCCAAAATGTTCAGAACACGTTAAAACGTAAAGATATGCAAAAAAAATATTTACGATTTTTTTGCGATTACCATAGCTCACCCTACGGGAAGGTAAAAAAGGAATCAGTTTTTAGTTTTAATTCATGGTCTCAAAACGGAAAATCATTTTTTTCATATTACATTGATGATTATTAACTTACCGTAGTATACTACTACTTTGTCAGGTAAAACTACTAATATTTGTTCACTCTTTTATTAGTAATCATCATAACATAAATAAATTCTATAAATTATTTTGATATACATTATTTACATATAAATACAGATAGTAGTTACTCCAGTGTGTTATTACTATTAGATTCAATTTATTGGATCAAGTTAATTGGTCATATTTTTTTAAGTCTAGTAATTCTGGTACAAGAAGCAGCGAAGCAACAAACTACAGATAAATTATTTAGAAAATAATTTACTTTATAAATATTGACATATTTGGGAACATTATATGATACATTCGGAATATAAATTCTTTCAAACGCCGTTAATACTGAAATTGTGCTTACCGGAAAATTTACTCAAAAAATGGTTTTGGCGAAAACAATTTACTCGTATATCCTATACTTGTTTGATTTTATTATGTAATATATTATATAACTAGTGGTGTATGGCATTGTGCCTTAAAGCACATTGCCGTTCCGTAATAAAATATTCGAAGAATATTAAGTGTTTTTAAATATATTTTAAATACTGTGAATTTTGTTATTCGTATTTTATAGACAAAATAGAAGAGATTATAAATTGGACAATGATGTTTATATAAGTTTACATAAAAAGTGAATAAGCAACTGAATTAGGTGGAGGTATAATGAACGACCTTATCTCATATTTCTAAAAATTATATAAACTGAATTGCAAAGTTTAAATCATTTATCTCAAGTATATAAGTGAGGTTTAAAATATGAGTTAAAATAGGTATTTGCCCTTTAAATTTGTGAAATCGGTTCAACATTTTTACACATTACATCACGAAATCGACTTTTGAATCATTTATTTTTTATTTATTTTTTTTTTTTTTATTTCTTTAATAATAACAATCAGAGTCAAAATGACTCTATGAGTTACAGAGCTGATATACAAAAATAATATATAATAAATTAAAATAAAAAGTAAACAAAAAAATAATAATAATTACAACTCATAACATAATTAAAACTAAAGGTAAAATTATAATATAAACTAAATAATCCGTGAAACTGTTCCAATGAGCAGCTCAATATGTTATGTTAAGTCCAATGGAATTTTTCGCTTCAACCTTCTACTAGACGGAGTCATAAGTAGAGGTGCTATAAGTTGATTTGGATGGTTTTCAAGCTTGGAGTGATGGAATAAACTTCTGCTGCTAATTACATCCTTAATAAAAGGAACATTGAGGTCGTCGTGGATGATTTTATTGCTTACATACCAAGCGTTGGTGATCTGCCTTAAGATTTTGGATTGCATCCGTTGCATTAAAACAATATTGGACATGCTGGCGCAACCCCAAAGCTCTATACCATATGTCCAGATGGGCTTTATTACAGATTTATAAATCAATAGCTTGTTGTCAAGCGATAGGATTGATTTGCGCCTCATTAGCCAATTCAGGTCTGCAATCTTCTGTTTGATTTGTTTAATTTTTGCCATAATGTGGGTTTTCCATGTTAGTTTTCGATCTAAGTATATTCCCAGATATTTTACATTTTCAGCTGGTGGAATTTTCTGGCAATTAAAGTAAACTTCAGGACAGGTTACTTTGTTTAAAGAAAATGTAATATGGCAAGATTTGCTCTCATTAATAACAATGCGCCATTTTTTCGTCCATCGCTCGACAGCATATAAATGTACCTGGAGCTTGATAGATGCAACCATTGGGTTAATATCTGAGGAAAGTATTGCAATGTCATCAGCAAATGTAGCAATTGATGTAGTTGGCAATGAAGGAAAATCGCTAGTGAATAGTAAATAAAGGAACGGACCCAGCACACTTCCTTGTGGAACGCCGGCACTTATCGGAAACGAATTAGAAGTTTCACAGTTAACCCTGACTTTGAATGTTCTGTCTGTTAGGTATGACTTAAGAATTTCATAGTAGGATGACGGAAGGTTATATTTTATTTTTAAAAGTAATCCCTCATGCCACACTTTGTCAAATGCCTGCCTTACATCCAGAAACACGGCTGAACAGTATTCCTTGGCTTCGAAAGAGTTATTAATAATATTAACAAGTCTGTGACACTGTTGTGTTGTCGAATGTTGCTTGCGGAAGCCAAATTGATGGTCTGGAATATTATTTGATTCTGATAATATATCTTGAAGTAAAAGTTTTTCGAAAATTTTTGAGGTAATAGGTAGTAGGCTTATGGGCCTATAAGATGAAACCAAATATGGATCCTTTCCAGTCTTTGGAATCATTTTAACTATAGAGGTTTTAAAGGATTTAGGCCAAAATTCCAGTCTTAATATAGCATTATATATATATGTTAAACAAATAATACCTTTTTTAGGCAATTCTTTCAACATTCTCGACGATATTAAGTCGATTCCTGGAGATTTTTTGTTTTTAAGTTTAGAAATTTCACCGACAACCCTTCTCAGAGAGAAGAATTTTTTATTATTTCTAACAGGAATAGTTTGATAAACCATGTCACAATCAGGAATTTGATTATCAGAAGGTAAATTAGGCTGAAACACAGAGGATAAATACTTGGCAAAAACTTCAGTTTTATCCTTATCACTTCGTGACCAAGTCGAGTCGTTGTCGGCATCCCAACGAATTGGCGGGTTTCGCACACATGGTTTGAGTCGGTTTTTCACTGGTTTCCAAATCGAATTATCGAAGCGGTTAAGGCTCGCTACATAGTTAGTGAAATTAATATTGCTCATTTCTTTCAATCTATTCTTCAGCTTATTACTGATGTTGTTAAAGTAGGTTTTATCTGAAGGTAAATGGCTGTTATGCCATTTTCTTCTTGCTCTCCGTTTTTCAGCGATAAGCTTTTTGATTTCTAAGGAAGTAGATTGTCGATTGGATTGCACAGGTTTAGGCGTAGAGGATGAAGCAGCTTCAGTCAAAATGTTGTTGAAGTTTTCGATAGCTGTATTAACGTCAGTTTGCGTTTTCAATCTCATTTGCAAATTGATTTTGTCCTCAACTTTTTTGCGATACATATCCCAATTAGTTTTCGCAGTGTGAAGGCATGGTGCTCGAGAAATATTTATTATAGATGAGCAGATGCTGGCAATTACAGGAGTATGGTCGGATGAAAGGTCAAAATTAGTTTCAATTTCAGTGTAATTTGTATTGATGCCATGAGAAATAAAGAAATCCAGTAGATCTGGTTTCTTTTTGGGATCTGAGGGCCAGTAAGTTGGAGTACCCGTCGACAGCGTTACATAGTTATATTGGGAAATTACACTGTATAATTGTCTGCCCTTGGGATTAGTCAATCTTGAGCCCCAGAGAGGGTGCTTGCTATTGAAATCACCTCCCACTATGAACCTGGGTCCTAAAGAAGAGAAGAAATCATAGAATTGAAAGCTGGTAATCGCATGGCGTGGAGGGCAATATACCGCAGATAGTATGATGTTACATGTAGCGAGTTTGACTTGGATTGATGTAGCTTGTAAGAAATCCTTGCTATATTTGGGAACCTCGTGGTGTGTTAAGTTGTATTTAATAAGTATAGCTGAACCTCCATGAGCAGAGCCATCTGGATGCGGAGTGTGGTAGATGTTGTAATAGGGTATGTACATATTGGAGTAATTAGTAAAGTGGGTTTCACTTACTAACAACACGTCAATTTTGTTTTCTTCCAGAAAAATAATTAGTTCGTTCCTATGTTGTAGTAGGCCATTTGCATTCCAAGCACATATTCTAATGAATCTAGCCATTGATACTAGTTTCTTTTGTTGATTAGTGTTGATAGCATGTTAATTATCATACTATTCTGTTGCATTAGTTGGTTGAACATTGCTTTAAATTCCACTAAAAATTGAGAGATAGCTGAATTTTGATTTTCTGAATTATTAACTGGGTTATGTGATTTTATAGCTTGCGCATACGATAAGTGCTCGGTGTTGGTGAGTCTGCCAAAGCGAGACCTGTCTGCGTAGCTTTGCGAAGCGGTAGGCTTGTTTTGATTGACAGAAAATTTACTGTTAATTCTATTTTTAGAATTAACTATCTGTTGATAAATGACACAACCTTTGTAATTAGCTGGATGGGATTGAAAACAGTTTGCACAGACTGCTGGAGATTCGCGCGACTTGGAACAAATTGAAGTGGGATGATCATCACCGCATTTTACACAAATAAACGGTCTATTACAGTAGGATTTTGTATGGCCGAATAATTGGCAGCGACTACATTGGGAAATTCCTGAATTATTAATCGGTGGATGAAAATGAATTATTTGATTCAATATCTTGTTTATTTTGAAAATTTCAGTATTATTTTTATCGGGTTCCAGGTCAACGTAAAACATATCAAGTGGGTTTTTATTTCTGTGATGCAACACGTTAGTGATATTTCTAACTCTATGACCCTTGGATTCAATTTCCTGCTTTAATTCGTTGATATCGGTTTTGTAGTGGATGTACTTTAGTACAACACGATATGCTCTTTCCGATTTGATTTGGTATGTATGAAATACGATATCTCGAGTTCGAAGAAATTTAACAAAATTACGGTAATCTTCAACAGATTGAACGTTAAATTTGGTAACTTTATCTGGTAAAGTTTTAATCGTAAAATTATTATTTGTTAGCACAGATTTCAGATCGTCTAACATTCCTTTGAAATCGTCAACTCCGTAAATAAAAACGGGAGGCGGCAATGCTTTTTTAACTGAAGCAGAGGTTTCAGTAACAGGTACTGGTTCTTTATTAGTAAGGACACTAAATCGATTACCTAATGCTATCGAATTATCAGTTTGAATATTCAAACGTCTTCTTTTAACGCCGGCAATCGGGACAATTTGCCATTTGTTTTTATTAGAATTGTTAGTATCTGCTTCAACTTCCATAACGCTAGTTGACGGTATGGGAGCATTAGTTGTTATGTTTGTTGACGGTATGGGAGCATTAGATATTATGTTTGTTGACGGTATCGGAGCATTAGTTATTATGTCTGTTGATGAACAAGTTGGATTAGCAGATTGATTACGTAGATGTTCTGTAATAAATTCTGAACTGGTATGTGAATCGTCGGCAATTACATTTGCCGACTCCACAATTAAGTTATTCATTGCGAACCCCAAAGGGGTCCACAATTAAATTGTTATACAATGTGACACTCTTTGTATTAGACACTATTTAGTATTTGTTCAATAAATATTACAATCACTTTATTATAAAAGTCCGTATGAACAATGTGTTTACATTAGTTTTAATACACTGAAATGTACCCTTGCGGGTACATTCGATTATTTTGATTTATAACACTTGGGTATTATGATTCAACTGATAACAATACCTTTTACAATAACGCACGGATTATACCTGGACCTGATAAGGTACGAAGTGCACTGCACGGTAGCTCGAAGCGAACTGACTTTTGAATCATGACGTTTTTTTTAAATTATCAAAATAAACCACTTGTTGTAGAGCCGTAATATGTATGTTCTCTAAGACTATGATCACTATGATCACTATTTCCAAATAAAGTTTCAGAAAAATTGTCCAAAAACTTTTTTGCAGCATTTAATTATGAAGAAATTTGACCCTGCCAAAAACTAATCAGCGCGATTCCGAACTAATCTTATTCGATTTTTAAAATCTATCAGGCGAAATATTTCACCCTTTTCTGCAATTTACAAAGAAACGGCTGCAATTTACAAAACGTGTACAAAAAATCTAAAAATCGGCACACACATACTTTTTCTAAATTTGATCTTGATCATTTCAGAATGGCTTTAAACGCCAAAGAAACATAAAATTAGCTTTTTAGATTTGATTTTTTGGTGGAAACATTAACTTCTTCTACTACGTTAAAAACTACAGCTATTTTCAGTTATAAATGATTTGTTTCGTGAGAAATTCCAAAAAAAATTGGTAAGAGTTTTGGCTCACGATACGCCCCTGATTGTAAATAATAGGGTACGAAATATCGAATAGGTTATGAAGTTTACTTAATTTTTAATATTTTAATATTGTTATGATTTTATTATGAAAAATCCAGCCTCTTGAGTTGAGATTGTCTAGTAAGGTGACCAATTTATTTTTTCGGGACGGTCACTTTTAGTTTTGTAAATCAGGGTTTGTTTAAGCAAACCACTTTTACAATTATCGCTCTTAGAAAAATCCGGGACACTAGGTTGAAATTCGGGACTGTCCCGTCCAAACCGGGACGTATGGTCGCCTTAGTATTAGGCTCTTTCAAGCTTAATTGAGAATACAGTTCTTCTGCGAGTATAAGTATAAAACAGTTTCTTATAAATATTTTTAAAACTATAATTAGCTCTGAAATATACTGTAATGTAATATATTTAGAAAAACGAGCTAAATCTTTTAGCTAGTTTTTACAATATACTTTTAGAATTGCGCTCTGATCAGTTTCGATTTCATCAATTTACATAACTAAGTAGTCCTCACAGATTTTTTTACCAAATTTAACAAATTTATTACTCGGCGCGTGTGAGAACACGGCGCTGTCTCTGCTCGAATGCAAAATATTTACTATGCACAAAAAACACATTAACAAGTTCGAAAGATATCCGGTTTTTTGGTCCAATGTAGAGGAATTTAAAATTTATTAGTTGATTTTTTACATTCTCATAAAATATGAGTGCATTGCTTAAACGGATGTTAAAGGTTACACCTTCAACCATGTATTTAATTAGGGGCTATAAACACAAACATTTTGTAAATTGGTCGATCAGACAAACGCCTTCGAGACATAATTTAGTACATGTAGCAATAGGTCGAGCTGGACGACGATTATTAAATATGAGAGTTATAACTAAACCAATTGAATGAATCTTGCATCATTTTGTTAACTTTGTTTGTTTTGAAATATTCAGCGTTACACTGTCAGGGTTAAAAAAATCATAGGGAATAATTTTGTTCATTCAAGTGTTTAGTTTTAATATTATATAGGATTAAAATGGCTGATGATAAAAGTGAGATGATAGTCTTGTTTTCTTATGAAAAAACAAGACTATCAATCTATCTTTTCTTATGTGAAAGCATTTGAAATATCTAGAAAAAAAGAGTGCGCGTAAGGTTCACACGCGATTGAATTAAAACTTATTTGCTACTGTACAAGATGGCATTTAAGTAAAAATAAATATATCATATAACAATTTTGAATAATGTTTATTAGTAATATGGTAACACTCGTGCTGCACACATTTATTAGTGTTAACCATTAATATACACATTTATATAATGATAAATTATAAATTATATATTTATAATAGCATAAAAAATATGTATAATTAAAAAATTAATGTAATTAAAGTCATACTTCAAATATGATATGATCGGTTTGTCATTGTAATTAGCATTTAGAAATGAACCTTCATTAGAGAAATGAAGTAATGGCTGATTAATAATTTCTATACTATTTGTTCACACAGTGTATTATGTTAAACAACGCTTAAACAAATATTGTTTTTGCAACTTCACTTATCATGTAATTGTGTTTGAAGAACTTCATGTAATTAAAATTAACATACATTCATTGACTGCTTGTATTTTCTTTTATTTTTTTGTTGGCGATATAATCTCATTCTTTGAACAGCTGTTATATCTGTCTTGCCTAAAAAATATTAATAACTTCAAAGATTTATAGAAACTACGAATAATATAAAAATAATTTCTAATCAATAAACTTACGTTTAGTTATTAAATTTAACTTATATTAATAATATGTACTTAAGACACAATTCTATATTAAATGACATATAATTTGAAAAACAAATGTTTATCAAATAGCCTTATTAAAAGTTTAGTTTTTTTTTTAAAAAAAAAGACATTTTAGTTAGAGTCTAATACTGGTGTGAAGGTGTCTGAGAAGTTTTGATAATGTGTTTGACGAGGAGATGATTTTGTATGTGGAAGAAAATCCATCTGAAGCTACTGTTGGGTCTCCAGTGGATTTTCAGCAGGCGGATGAGTCTCAGATTTTGGAGCAAGCAGATGCGTGCAGTGACTCAGAAATAGTGACTACTGGTGAATTCTCCGAGGAGCACTTCAAGTCATTAGCAATGACATATCCAGTAAAAGGTATAGTATAATATAATAATAATAATGTTCTCTAATGTAAAGTTACTCTAATGAGTTTATACATATTCATATTCGATTAGTTACCAAGGAAGACTTAAAAAAGCATGAACTATGAGGAGCCGTGCTGAAATATTCATATAGGCTTCAGAGCAAAAAAGATGAAGATGAGGCGCATGATTATTTTAAGGTAATTAATAACATTATTATATTACTTGTCGTCATACAGAGTGGATTCCAATATCTAGATAAATTTTAGAAAATCGCATAATTTAAATGTGATGGTTAATATTTGATAGCTATCGATTCAAAAGATTTCAAGAGTATCTAAACTATTGCTTCACATAATAAACGCATAATTCTCATCTCTTATATATGTACAAGCAAATCATCTTTTTTAACTTCCCTAAGGGTAAGTTATTGTAATGGGCCGAAAATCGAAATTGAAAATTTTTACATTTCTCGACGTTTTAAAGGTTTCTGAACATTTTGGCATACCTCAGAAAAAAAGGATGTGTGTGTATGTGTGTGTGAGTGTGTATGTATGTATGGATACAATTTTTCGTCCACGTTTTCGGGCGCACGGATCAACCGATTTGAATGGTTCAAAAGACATTCGATTCCTATTGATAGGGAGATGTGCTGATTAGTTTTTGGCAAAAGCACGTCCAGCCGATTAGGAGATACGGAGCAAAGAGTGCATAAAATAGAAATCGAGTTTTTGAGAGATTGGAGCGTCCGATTTGAATGATTCCAAAAACTTTCTGCTTGTTTTAACAAAATAATTGATTTTGGAAAAAAAAATTTTTGCTTCAAATTTTTTTTTTAATTTTTTTTTCCAAACATATTTTTTTGTATATCGAAAATAATTCAGATTTTTATTTTAATTCTGTTCTAGTATACTTTAAACAAATAATTTGAACTTTCCAATTTAGTTTATATAATTCTTATAAATATAAATAGACAATGTTACAATATTTATAATAATCTATTTTAAAACATTTAATATTCCTCGATCATTTCGTTACAGTACGGGAAGTTCCAGCAATTTGCCTTAAGGCACGATGCCATACACCCCACTAGTTTTTCTATTAATATAGGTTCCCGAACACTTTTACGCACCTGGTGATAACATGGTAAATAAATAAATAAACTTAATTTGAAAAATTATCTTTTGAAAGATATCACAATACCCGAGCTTATATCCAATATTTCAGGAGGAACTATCACCAGGGTGTGAATTTTATCTGCCAAAAACAAGAAAGTTATATAATATATTGAGCATGTGTCGGAGAGTGCTATGGGACACGAATGGACCAGTGTACTGCGAGAAGTTTTATTGTGTGTCTATGGCAGTGAGCTACGCCATTTCTCAGCTACTGGCTCGAGAAGGAAGCGGCCAGCTATAGACCGAAAATTATTTCGGGGATTATTAGGTACACTTTTGTCTTCATTAAATTGATATTGCTATTATCTAAAAATTTGATAAACTATAACACTTATATTAAAGAACTGCATTTCATCATGATATGTTTCCATTTTTAACAATAATAATGTAAATAGTAATAATATACAGATATGTATCTGTGAATATTATTAATATATCTATTCTTTTTTTTCTAGATTGATGCAACAGATGATGTAAATCTATTCTTCAGAAGAAATTGTTAAGTCAATACATCAATAAATGTTGTTCAAATAAGAGAATAAAAAATAATTAAAAAATGAAACATGTTTTACATATGTGTGTGTGTATATATGTATACGTATATCTAAATTTATATAAAAATAAGTCAGGTTTTCCTTCCTGACGATATAACTCTAGAACACACGAACCGATTTCGACAATTTTGCATTCGTTGGAAAGGTCTCGGGAAATTTAGTGGTGCATGGCATCGTGCCTTAATGCAAATTGCTGGAACTTCACGCACCGTACTTGAAAATTCGAGTAGTAACATTAGTGAGAATTATCAGAATTATGCTTGGGTAAGTCAACGATCAATTCTTGCTGCAAAGAATAATGATGTACACGCACTGAATTTCACCATTCAATCAAAAATTGCTGACAATTTGGTGAAATACCAATGATTCCGACTGGTATTCCATTTGACTTCAAACAATTGCAATTTCCAGTTCGCCTTGCGTTCGCAATGACAATTAACAAGTCGCAAGGCCAATCGCTTAGTGTTTGCGGGATAAATTTCAAATAGATTATTTAGAAAATCATTGTTTTTTACATGGGCAGTTATACGTTGCCTGTTCACGAGTTGGGAAACCATCCGCTTTCTTTGTGTTAACGTCAGACCAAAAAACAAAAAATGTGGTTTACCAAAGAGCACTTCAATGAAACGGATAATTGGCGGATTCACTTTCATTTACTTAAAAAAGTTCAACTAAAAAATACTTTATTTTTGTAATCGAAATAAATTCATTACTGTTGTGTAAATAAATCAAATTTTTCCATCAAATATAAAACAAACAAAAAATTTCTTCATCTTTCTCACGAAACCATCTGGTGGCGAAACGGAATTTGTCGGGTTTGCTAGTATATATATATATATATATATATATATATATATATATAATATTCCAGGATAGAAAGCAACCTTACTAAATATCTAACCTAAAATTACACCTCGATATTTTGACGTATAAGGACCTTTTTAAATGCTTTAAGTTCTTAAAATCTGAAACCTTTTTACGAACTTTAGGTTACTAAAACTGCTCTAAAAATGTCCTAAATCCCCTGGGAAGGTCTTGCACTTGTATGGCGTTAGGGTTTAATACATAGTTTTGTTATCTTTTACCGCGTTTTGGGGGAAGCGCTGTAGAACATAAAAAGGTTTTAAATTTCGACACGGGTATTGACATGCTAATGAGTTTCAAAAATACATTTCTAACATTTCGCAATATTTTGGAAATGATTCAGATCAGACTGGATGCGAATATGGACTAGATGTAATTTAGTATCGTATATATTATATAGACCTTGTCTTTCGAAGAAGACTGGAGAGTATTATTTGAGAGACTTGCCATATCTGCTTCAGGAAAATTACTACCAAAGACGATTAATTTGGCTCAAAAGTGTTAATTGATAAAATATTCTAAATATCTTGATGTTTGAGAATGTTTTTTTTAATTGCAATCTAAATAGGTGAGTACACTGGTCAATACACAAAATTGTCACTTCTTCATGATAGTATACTTGTTAATCATAACTACATAAAACAGGTAACAATACTAGTACGCCATGACTTGAAGATATAATGTAATAAACAAAATATATTACTATTATATTATTATTTTAAATATATTATACCACCATTACCGAATTTGAGAGTTGAAACTGTACTCGAAAATCTATGTTATATACATTCGGTACACAAGAGTTATTTAAAAAATAATTCTTAAAAATTGGTTTTCTTCTCATTAAAACGAATTTTTCTCTCAGGCGCGTATAGATAATTATTAATTCGCGTATTAATTATAATTCTGAAACATCACACACCGTTACGTAAGCCAAGAGATTGTACTAACAAATGAAAGTGGTTTCGTCAAAGATTAAGGATGCGAGATTTTAAAACAAAGAGATGATGCTGATTTTGAATGTGTAATCGTATGTTACAGATTCAACTTATTGTTATTTTTGAATATACTTAAATACCAGTCAAATCATGCACTGGAAATTTGGCAACTAGATGTTAAATCAAAGTTACTAATATTTTACTTTTGCTAAGCGTTTTCTGATAATTTTCTATAAATATACTGTAAGTTATTATATATATATATATATATATATATATATATATATATATAAATATTTATTTATACGTTTCGATACGGATTATATGTCATCATTCAGCAACTCTTTTTGAAATTTTTGGTATACAGTATCTAAAAAAATTTTTACAAAGTTTTAAAAAAATTAAATTTTGAATTTAAAATATATAATTGATTAAAAGATAAAATGACAAGTAAAAAATTGATACATAATACACCAGGAAAACAATAAAAAAAATGTATTTAATTAACATAAAGAAAATAAACAATATAAAGTAAACATTTTTTAACTTCCCGTAGGGCAAGTTATAGTAATCGCAAAAAAATCGAAAATGAAAAATTTTATATATCTTTACGTTTCAGAGGTTTTTGAACATTTTGGCATACCTTAGAAAAAATGGATGTATGTGTGTGTGTGTGTGTGTATGTATGTACGTGTGTGTATGTATGTGCGGATACAAATTTTCGTCGATGATTTCGGGAACACGGATCAACCGATTTGAATAATTCAAAAAGCATTCGATTCGTATTGATAAGGCGACGTGCTGATTAGTTTTGGCGAAGGCAGGTTCAGCCGTTCCAAAGATACGGGGCAAAAAGTGCCGAAAACGGTAACTCGGTTTTTAAGATAACGGAGCGTCCGATTTCAATAATTCAAAAAACATTTGACTTGTATTGACAAGATGAAGAATTGATCAAATTTTCATAAGGGCAGGTCTAGCGGTTTCGGAGATCTAACGAAAAAAGTAAGAAAAAATGCCATTTGGCGGTCAAAAATGATCATTAGACATATGCACATCAAATTATCAGATATTTTATAGAGATTTTAACAATAAGTATAAATTTTGTTTGCATTCCTATGGGTTTTGTACCAATTTTTATTCGTTAGACGGCGACGCGGCGCTTACGCGCTTTGACATTTTGTCTCTATGCAGTTAAAGCAGTACGATTGCTTTGAAAAAAAATCAGATCTTCCAAAATATGCCAAAATAAAGAAAACATTATTTTTTCAAAAAAAAAAATGAAAAAAAAAAGTCAAATTTTTTTTAAAAAAAAATTTTTTTTCAAAAAAAGTAATTTTTTGTCCAATTTATAGTTTCTCCAAAATCTTATTTTTCGAAGTATTTTTTTTTTTAAATGTCAATCGTTTTTAAAAAAATAATAATTTTTGGTACGGGAAGTTCCAGCAATTTGCCTTAAGGCACGATGCCTTAATTGCCTTAAGACAGAATTCCACTTACAGCTAGTTTGGTTTTAAATTTAAACTGAAGATTTGTGTAATGTAAGTTCTGAGCAAAGAACCGAACGCATTCGATAAAATTCTTTAACATACTGTACAACAAAATTTCAAAAAGGTTTCTGAATGATAATACTTGATGATATTTTATTATTTATTTGTTTTCTTTTATTTTGACAATTGGCTGAAAATCAACATTCAAAATATGCTCAATGTCGAATAGTGTGAGAGATTTTTCATTGCCAGTTCACACCACAGTGCCCGAAATTGGCTTATTTTCAGATAACATATATTTGATCTAAATTTTCAAGTAAAATTTGGAATTTAAATATGTAGCTTAAATTGTACATGTGTAAAATTCTTTAATCCTTCCGGTTTAGTATAGTGCGTATTATTGATAAGCACGTGAATCCATCATTCTTAGCATCCATAGACATAACAATTTTATACGAATTTATTTAAGATTATTTTATTTCACATTTTATTTCAATAATTATGTTTGATTTGATTATTAATGACTAATAAAAAGTTGATCTCAGACTAAATTCTACATAGTAGTTATTTAGTAGTAGGTGATACTACTAAGGCTATAGGTGGTACGATTAAGGTTTCTACGAGCCTTAATCTTGCCGAAAAGTTGCAGTAATAGTTAATCAATAATCAACTAAATAAAAATTTAATGAACGCCAATGAAAATTGCATTAAATATTATAGCACTATTTCCTCAGGTGTGAAGCAACTTGAGCAATTGTACCCTGAAAGTCTGTATGATTATTTACATTTAGTTATTGGAATTTTAAATAATTTGTAGTTAAAATGCGGATTTTAGTATTTAATATGCAATATATAACATATATTGTGCATGCTCTTTTTTTGGCTTGGCCGAGCATTTAGCCACCTACAACATTACGAGTACAATCTACAGTTTCATACTATCTTCTTCATTTAAATCCTATTCTTCTTACCGTATATATTTTTCAACTTACCTACCTTCATTCTTCTGTTTTCTTTTTTACTATCAACTCATTTTATCTTCTAAACACCTCTTACTTCTTTAACTACTTTAATTCTTTTTTAATTCTAATTCTTCAATCTTTATACATGATTCTGATTATTTTTACATACATATTCGTTATTACAATTCATAATTCTATTATAATTTCAATAACTATTCTAATTACTACGACTATGTATGTAAAAATATAATCATAATCATGTATAAGGATTCGAGATTAAGAGTTTGAAAATTGGAGAGAGAGAAAAAAAACTACTTACAATTAGTATTAATTCAAGGTCTTTGCCGGGGAATCGAACTCAGAACCTCCAGCGTGTGAGTCAGGAATGCCACTCTGTCTGCTAATCCAGCCACAATATTTTATTTAAAAAAATGTTAATTAATTAGTATTGTCATATTTTATTAACAAGTAACGGCGTTCAATTACATTACAACCCATACTTCCCAAAAATTAGGGTCAAGTCGGGATAAAAAAAACTGAACTAGTGGCGCGCATGGCATCGTGTCTTAAGGCAAATTGCTGGAACTTCCCGTACCAAAAATTATTATTGTTTTAAAAGATTAACACTTTTGAAAAAAATTTACTCTGAAAAATTAGATTTTTGAGAAACTATAAATTTTTGACAAAAATTTACTTTTTTTTGAAATAAAGACTTTTTGAAGAAAAGTGTATTTTGAAATATTTTGGAAATTCTGAACTTTAACTTCATAGAGACAAAATATCGAAGCGCGTAAGCGCCGCGCCGCTGTCTAACGGATAAGCATTGGTACGGAACCCATAGGAATGTAAACAAAATTTATACTTATTGTTAAAATCTCTATAAAATATCTGATAATTTGATGTGCATATGTCTAATGATCATTTTTGGCCGCCAGATGCCTTTTTTTTTTCTTTTTTACTAGATCTGCGAAACCGCTGGACCTGCCTATATAAAAATTTGGTCAGTTCTTCATCTTATTAACACAAGTAAAATTTTTTTTGAATTATTCAAATCGGACGCTCCGTTCTCTTAAAAACTGAGTTACCATTTTTGGCACTTTTTGCCTCATATCTTCGGAACGGCTAGACCTCCCTCCGCCAAAAACTAATAATCACGTCTCCTTATCAATACGAATCGAATGTTTTTTGAATTATTCAAATCACTTCATCCGTGTTCCCGAAATCGTCGACGAAAATTTGTGTCCGAACACACATACACACACGCACACACACACACACATACACACATACATTCATTTTTTCTAAGGTATGCCAAAATATTCAGAAACCTCTGAAACGTAAAAATATATAAACATTTTCATTTTCAATTTTTTTGCGATTACTATAACTTACCCTACGGGTAGTTAATAAGGGACAAATATTACAATGGTGAAAATCATAAATAAAATTTTGTAAATTTGCTAGAACATAAAATCATTTATATGCTTATAATTCATACATATAGTTTTATTTTCATTTGACATTGCTTGAAAATGTTAGGAGCCGCCAATTCGACATTTATTTGAGAAAATTGATTAGTGTTATATGACATAATGAGCAAAAATTAATTGTATATGCATATATATTTATATTTCGTATCGTACAAAAACTTTAACCTAAGATGTAAGGATATTCCTGAATAAAGTAAATTAGATCATTTGCCTTAGCATCTAAATTTGAGTTTTGATCTCTGATCGTGATGTGAGAATATTACAAGACACCAGTTAATATTGATTATGTTTTAATATGTAATTAATTTTATTTATGCTAGTAATATTCTATATAATTTAAATTAAAATTACTTGCATCTAAATATTATAAGAAATATTTTGTCGTATTTTCTAGCTGATCTAATCGAATCCAGATCGACATAAATACGAGAAGAACCAAGTTAAAAATCGTGCTTTGCTTTGCAATTTCGGGTTGCTCTTAATGGCTTTATTATACGTTGATCTAACCTACATGTCTATTAAAAACTATCACTTTTGCTGAATTGAATTAAATAAATAACATGTTTTACGAAGAACTGGTCAAGTAACTTTTATGTTTTCTGAATAAACAAGGAAATATTCCGCCTAGCACATTATGCAATAAAGCATATAATGGAATCATACTTAAAAACTGTATTTTATCATTATTCATTGTTTATTCACACATTGATAATATATGTGGTTAATCAAATCTATTGACAATTTTATTACACGATCATATAATATGATTGATTGATGGATGTCATTGATATAATTTTATTGCATCGTTTGAAAGTGTAAAATCTTTGTGATCGATTTGTTACCTTAAATCAAATCAAAATAGTTCAAATGCATTATGTAACACCTGTTAAATTACAAATACCAAATTCAATATTTGATTTTTTTTCAACTTCCGGTAGGGCAAGTTATAGTAATCGCAAAAAAATCGAAAATGAAAATTTTTATATATCTTTACGTTTCAACACCTTCTGAACATTTTGGCATACCGTAGAAAAAATGGATGTATGTGTGTGTGTTCGGATACAAATTTTCGTCGACGATTTCCGGAACACGGATGAAGCGATTTGAATAATTCAAAAAACATTCGATTCGTATTGATAAGGAGACGTGCTGATTAGTTTTTGGCAAAGGCAGGTCCAGCCGTTCCAAAGATATGGGGCAAAAAGTGCCAAAACGGTAACTCAGTTTTTAAGAGAACGGAGCGTCCGATTTGAATAATTCAAAAAACATTCTACTTGTATTAACAAGATAAAGAACTGCTTATTTTCATGAAGGTAGGTCTAGCGGTTTCGGAGATCTAGTGAAAAAAGTAAAAAAAAATGCCATTTGGCGGTCAAAAATGATCATTAGACATATGTTTATCAAATTATCAGATATTTTATAGAGATTTTAACAATAAGTATAAATATTTTTACTTGGAGATATATTCAGCTAGATAAAAACTTCAATTTACTGCTACTGCTTAATATCAGGTTGCTCTAAATGCGGTTTAGAACCTGAAACCTTGTCATTGCAAGACCAGAGCCGCCACGATATTTCATTTCGTTCATAATAAAAATTGGTTTGATATTTATTTAAAAATATATCATTTTATACAAAAAAAAAATTAGACATATATAAATCTAAATTTTGATAAATCAAATAGAATCTAAAACATTTGTTGTTTTCGAGATATTTTGAATCCATTAAGTACGCCGAGTATTATAAGTAAATAGTTCACGGTTTATTGTCCAAGAAATCAAATTCTTCTTATAATATTATTTCCAACGATTTGCGCAAAAAATACGATGCTTATACGCGTAGAACGACTAATAGATGTAGCATGAATCCCATTTAACTTTCATTTAAATTTTAGCGATTAGTTAAATAATTTTAGAGTACAAGATCCGTTTGCTTCACAACATTTATGTTTACTAGGAAGTTGATTATACTACATATTTGTTATAGACAAAATGCAAATTCACAAACGATCAACATTCTAATTTAATCCCAAATTATGCTAATTCATGTAATGACTTAATTAAAACATCGCGAACAAAAAAGTTACCCCTGGGCTAAACCTGATGCAATTGCTGGTGAAATGATTTTTGGAGATTTCAAAGTTAGACAAGACCAATGAGACACATCAAGGCTTTAGGTAACAGAAGCAATACTAAAACTTATCTGATCTCTTTGTGTCGATATAAAGATTAGAACAATATAAATTTCGAGATCATTAATTTCACAATGCGCTTTAAAAATGTTTTATTGC
This sequence comes from Ctenocephalides felis, assembly GCF_003426905.1. Taxonomy (NCBI): domain Eukaryota; kingdom Metazoa; phylum Arthropoda; class Insecta; order Siphonaptera; family Pulicidae; genus Ctenocephalides; species Ctenocephalides felis. The sequence goes on from NW_020538040.1 coordinate 143,528,557, forward strand.
GCTTATGTTAATGTCAGCGAGCATAATTAAACTGTTACGTCGTTTTCTATTGAACTTGATAATACATATTCGACATATGGCTAATAAGTGTAACACATTGTCATTGAGTAACGAACAATTGAAAGGTGGATAAGTAGGCGGCCTCAAAATTATTACTAACATTATTTAAGAGTTATAGTTTAAATTATCTAATGCTATCGACACAAATAAAGAACATTCTACTTTTACTGTACATTAAATATTGCAAGCCCAATTGTTGTCCGTTACGCATGTTATATATATATATATATATATATATATATATATATATATATATATATATATATAAGAGATGGGCTTATCATATCCGAAGCCGGATCGGTTAGAATTTGACTTTGCTTCAGAGAGGAGTTGTATCCACTTAACCCTCCATCGGTCGGCGTGGTCTGGCTAGACTTTTTTCGACTTCAATTTAAAAAAATAATACTTCTAGTAATCTCATCGCCTTGAAATTTCTTGACTTATCCTAAAATTTCATTAGCTGTCGATCAATTAAAAACTCAGGACGAAAAAATGTACAGAAGGATAATTATAAGGACATTAACTTTTTTATACTTCGAACAGTCGGAGTGGTCTGTCTAGACCACCCATACATTTTGTATGAAATATGCGCTTTTTGATATATGTAAACCAGTATTTTGTTTTTTTTTTCTGGTATTTTCTATTCAAACTGCATTTTATATATTCTTTGGTATGTGTTGTAACATGAATGTTAGTATTTTCACGTCGAGAGTTCCTTGAAAATCTACCAAACTTATTAGTCATCGCAAACATTGAAAATCGGATGAGTAATGCGCACATTATCAACAATTTTTCTATCCGTACTGCGTTCGAAAATTTTTTTGGCAAACCTGTAGTGAAATTATATTTTCAACTTGAATTTTACAGCCCATTTCAAAGGCGACGCATTTCATTTCGTTTTCATTTGAATTTCACATTCATTTCGAAGGAGCCCAAAAAGAATGAATATTGTTTTTCATTGATATAAAACAGAAAAATAAAAATAATAAAAAATCAACAATTTTTTCATATTCTTTGATTTTTTTATATAATATAATATAATATATAATTTTTTTTTATAAGCAAGATCAACACATGCAAAAGACGGTAAGAAAAAGAAAAATTCAAAACTATAAATATTTATTACTAATAACCGTTAATATATAAGACACCAAAAACTCATTTACCCCATATAAATGCATGTGAAATGAATGGTGGTCCAGCCAGACCACTCCGACCGTTCGAAGGTGAATAAATATCCGACCGACGGAGGGTTAACAACTCCACAACTCCGACAACTTTGAAACATAATACTTGACACAAACGTGTTCTCTAGTGTGTTGTTAACATAACAAAGTATTTATTAAGAATTTGGAAATAGTTCACTACAAATAGTTCAAACATTTTTGTTTATTTTATTATAATAGTTACTATTTTATGCATTTCAATATGCATACAAATCTCAAACTGACAAAAAACTTGGGAATAAAAATCAATTTTGTAATTATTTTTGAAGAGAAAATATAGAATTTTTTTTGAATATGTTTATTTTTACATGAAAATAATGGAGTGAACCTTATATATGAAATAAGAAATCTTTGTGTATAATATTTTTCACAAAATAATAATACCTCAAATTCTTTTAATATATCCTTTTCGAGAATTAATTATACATCATGTAGTTTGACTAGCATACTATTACTTCTACACAATTATAAAATCATAATTGTGTAAAAGTTATAATATAATACTCAATATTTTTTAGCTGGTTGTATACCATAGAAAGAGCTCATTTACGGTCAAATATTATCGTATACAGGATATAGAATACAAAATAGCATTATCTGAAACTGGCTATGAGACGAGAAAAAGACCACTTCTTTCGACCCAAATCTATGTATTAGTAAAAAATCTGTGCACATGTTAACAGATTTAGTACCAGTTTAGGGAAGTCGGATATGACAAATCCTGTGAGACAACTCCACTCGGATTCACACCGAGGGAGAAGTCGTATCGGAGTGATAACTCCGGAGTGAGTTACCCATCTCTAATATATTTATATATATATATATATATATATATATATATATATATATACTAGCTGTACCCGTTTACGCTTCGCCGTATTCTACTTTCAATTAAAAATTTAGTTTAGCTGTCCACGAATTTACCTCCTTACCAATTTACCTTACAATCAATCTACCATTTTACCTTGCAATCAATTTACCTGTTTACCAGTGTACCTGCCATCTTGTTCTACATGTCTATTAATTTACCTGTCAACCTGTTTATCTGTCTACATATTCATCTATTTACCAGTTTAGCATTGTATATATCAAAGTTACTTGACTACCAGTTTACCCATCTATCAATTAACCCGTTTACCTGTTTATCTATCTACATATGGATTTAATTACCTGTTTAACTATTTACCTGTTTACCTGTTAACCTGTCAGCCAGTTTACGTTAATAAAATAATTAATAAGTTTACCATTATAAGTTTACCTTAATAAAAATTATTTAAAAATAAGACATTGGATCTGTTTGCTCTCTGGCCATCCTATTTTACCTTGTCTACGGGGTAAAAAGAACCAGGTGACAAACAGCAAAAGAAACTCATTTCTACAATGATGAATTAACTGAAAGTTTTACTGAACATAGTCAGATAGTTGCTTGTTTGATGTGTTATTTGTTGTGATATAATTGGTTTGGTTTTCACAATATAATTGCTCCCACTCAAATCGGACCTTTGTGTCCCGCCCTATTCGATAATATTTGGTAGTACTGAATGATTACAATTAATGTGAAATATTAATTATACATCAAAGCTTAATGATAATTAATATTTCACATTAATTATAATCAATGTAAAACATATTTTCCTTTCTACTATTATTTAAATTTGCATGTTTATATGAATTATATATTTCATCTCCATATTACTTTTTCTTTCATAATTGACGATGTGTAATATTTAGGTTATCAAAACACGCTTACGCACTTGATTAAATATACGCACATAAATTTCATAATAATATCCTCATAATAAAACACATCCATCCACAATTGAACAATATAACTTTCAAAAACCCGTATATTCGGCTAACTAATAAGTTGGAAATTTCAATGAAATACTGTCCGCATTGTGCTAATTTCTATGTATGTATGAATATTTTCAGAGTTTGAAATAAAAAAATGAAATCATTTACGAGTTAGAATATTGTGGCGCAGTGGCTCCGGGTTCAAATTTGCGGCTCGGGCAACCTGATATCACGCAATATCGATCTTCATTTTTACTTGAAAATAGATCAATATATGTTGCTAATTGAATGTATCCATTTTTGGCATTGCATCAATAAAACTAGTTGGTATTGGTATTTTGCCTTGAGGCAAGTTACATGAACTTCCCGAAATGAATAAATAATCGATTTAATTAATGAAAAATAAATTAACTTATGAGCAATTAAAAGTATTCCAAGTGGATTTATTACACATAACGAACACGTTAACTCGGAGTATTTTCTAGAAGCACATTTTCAAAAATCAACAATTTTTATAATTGAACCAGTTTCCGCAGGACTTTATGTTCATTAAGACCAAGTACTCTATTGTTATACCAAGTAAGTCGTGTATTTTTAATTTTAACAAACGTCAAAAAACTACTCATTTTCTCAAACTTTGGTGAATTTTTAAAATTAAACTACTTGTCATAAGGCCGTAATATTTCAGTAAGTTCTACAAGATCATGATATATATCAGCAAAAGAAGTTCCATAAAAATCGGTTTAAATTTCTTTTTCAACAATTAATTACAAGAAAACGGTTCGGTAGATTTTCCCCTAAAACTAATCAGTATCATTCTCAACTAATATCTTTCGAAAAGTTTTTGATTTTTTAAAATCGATTCGGTAGTATGAGCTTAAATGTGGACGAAAAGTTTACCACTTTTTTCCAAATTAAAAAGAAACGGCTTGGCAGATCGTCGCACCAAACTGAAGAACGATAGTCCCCATTAAGATACATCAAATGGCTTTCAAATTTCAGAAATCCGTTCAGGCGTTTTTGAGAAAACAGCGATCAAAAATCTAATTTTGACAAATGCCAAAAAAACGATACTAATTTTTGCAATCTTTGACGAATTTTTAAAATTAAACGACTTGTCGTAGGGCCGTAATATTTTAGTATGATCTATAAGACTATGGTATCTACCGTCAATAAAATAATAATAAAAATCGTCTAAAAAAAATTTTAAGCACGTTATTACATGAAAACGACCCGTCATATCTCTACCAAAAACTAATCAGCACGATTCCCAACCAATATCTTTCAAACGGTTTTTGAATTTTCAAAATCGATTCAGAATTGCGAGCTAAAACGTGGACGAAAAATTTGTCACTTTTCTGCTAGTTTTAAGGAAACGGCTTGGCCGATCGTTGCACAAACAATAATCCTCATCAAGGTACATCGAATGGCTTTTAAATTTTTAAAATCGGTCCAGCCGCTTTTGAGAAAACGTCGATTTACAGCAAAAAATCTGTTCGCACATACACACACACAAACTTTTTCCAAATTTGGTCTCATTCGATTCAGAATAGCTTGAAACGTCGAGAAAACATAAAATTAGCAAATCGGATTTTTTGATGAGAACATAAACTTCTCCTTCGGGAAGTTAATGAAGGAAATCTTCACTGTTTAGCAAAGGCGCAACCAATGAGTTGCTCATTAATTAAAAATATATCTCACAGATAAGATACTCATTCTCGACATTACATTAATAACATAAAGTAAATATTAACTGTTAATAAAAGGACAACCAGTGAGTTGCCTTCTAATAAAAAAAAAATATGTTGGTGCCCAGATAGTAGCGGACAAGAAAATTTGCTTTTAAAAAATACTCCGAGTTAATGTGTTCGTTCGTTCGTTATCAATGATGTGTAATAAATCCACTCGGAATACTTTTAATTACTCACAAATTAATTTATTTTTTTATTGATTAAGTCGATTATTTACACATTTCAGGAAGTTCATGTATCTTGCCTCAAGGCAAAATACCATTACCAACTAGTTTGTGTATATTTTGCATCTTTTATTTAGGAAAAATTGTATTTAGGAAATATAAATCATATAGTATATTAGTGTATTTTAAAACGAATATTAAGTTTTAAGATATAAAATTGAACTAGAAATAATTTATTACACACATACAAATATATAAAAATAATATATAAATAAATATATTTATGTAACGCATACACAAATATCAAATTATTTAAAATATAAATGTACAAATATAGTGCTTTACTAAATGTTTTACATGGAATTGTTCAATATACAGAATTTGTTATAAGACGCGCGCTGCGAACACTCGAGCAGTGCTCTGACTGCTCTACTCGCCTTTGCAATTGAGAGACGGCTTACGCATGACTTACGCGGCTGTTCTATGAGCGCGAGCGTGTACTTGCTCAGGTTTTTTCAACTTTTCAATAGACTTCCACATGGACTAAAACTAAATTTTGCATAGCATAAGAAAAACGAATAGCCATTCTAACGATTAAAAATTAGTCCAAACAGCCGCACTACCCGAAAATTTGAAACAAAAAATTATTTTCACTTTTTCATAGACTAATAAATAATTACTTAACAATATTTGTTAATGATAATATAGTCCACAGCGATGTGAATAGTATTGCGTTATTTGTTTGTCGATATCTTTTACAGTACAAAAAACGACTTTGAAAAAAGGGCCACTTTCACATATTTTCAATGATATCTCGGCCAAATGATGAGCTACGGACTTGAAATTTGGTATTTTGAATTTTCTCGAAAATACCTATAAAAATTTCAAAAATGCTTGCTTCAAAATCATTTATATCACTATCAGACCCATCATCACGAAACACGATCAGACCCTTTCCGTCGAGATTTTTTTTTAAATTTTTTTTTGTGTGATGAATTTTTGTATGTTTGTGGCCGTGGCCGTTTTTGCTGGCGGTTGCCATGTTGTTTGGTGCATCGTTTGCTTGCTTGTGGCCGTTTTGTATGGCGGTTGCCATGTTTGTTTAGTGCATTGTTTGCTTGCGCGGCCGTGGCCTAGTGTGTATGGCGGTTGTCATATTGTTTGCTGGTGCTCCCTGTCTGCTGCCGTGGTGCTTATAATTGTCTCACTGTCCAGGGTGTTCGATGTCAGAGTCTCCATTGTAAGTACTAGAACGTGCTGTATTTTTGGGTCACTTGTAAATTATGCACATGTTTTACTTCCTTCTCACTTTTGGCGTTTGTTTCTTTTTATTCACTTTAGGGGTCACCAATTATAGAACATGTGCTTCTATATCAAATGTATTTTAATAACTTCCCGAAGGAGAAGTTTGTTTTCATAAAAAAATCCGATTTGCTAATTTTATGTTTTCTCGACGTTTCAAGCCATTCTGAATCGAATGAGACCTAATTTGAAAAAGTATGTGTGTGTGTGAACAGATTTTTTGCCGTAAATCGACGTTTTCTCAAAAACGCCTGAACCGATTTCAGAAATTTAAAAGCCATTTGATGTATGAGGACTATCGTTCGTCAGTTTTGTGCGACGATCTGCCAAGCCGTTTTTTTGTAATTTGTAAAAAAGTGGTAAACCTTTCGTCCATATTTAAGCTCATACTACCGAATCGATTTTAAAAAATCAAAAACTGTTCGAAAGATATTAGTTGGGAAGGATACTGATTAGTTTTAGGTGAAAATCTACCGAGCCATTTTCTTGTAATTAACTGTTGAAAAAGAAATTTATGCCGATTTTTATGGAACTTTCTAAAATTCATCAAAGTTTGAAAAAATGAGTAGTTTTTGACGTTTGTTAAAGTTAAAATTAGACGATTTACTTGGTATAACAATAGAGTACTTGATCTTAATGAACATACTAAATCATTAAAGTCCTACGGAAACTGGTTCAATTATAAAAATTGTTTATTTTTGAAAATTTGTTTTTAGAAAATACTCCGAGTTAACGTGTTCGTTATGTGTAATACATCCACTCGGAATACTTTTAATCACTTATAAGTTAATTTATTTTTTATTAATTAAATCGATTATTTATACATTTCGGGAAGTTCGTGTAACTTGTCTCAAGGCAAAATACCAATACCAACTAGTTTATAATGAAATAGTAACAACACTATGTTATAAAATGTACATCTCGGCGGACTATTGTAAATTCATTAAATTTACTAAATGTCCTTTACTGGACAGTTGTAAATAAAAGAGTTAATAAAAAAAATAAATAAAATGTACATAATTTTTGAGTATTGAAAATGAAAGGGAAAAGTATTGTAATTTATGATAGAGTAACTTAACTTATAACTCATATTTATCTAAGCTGCACTTTGGTCCTCGCGCAGTGCTGCCAACATGATGAGCCAAAGATAATGTTTAACTGTCAAATTGATGTGCGTTGTGGGTTGCCAGGTCGCTACAGTCTTAAGCGCATTAGACGTCAGATTTGACATTTCATATTTTGGAGCTGTCATGGCTATCTGTCAAATCGTTTGTCATGCTGACAATTTTATAACAAATTTTAATTAAGAAAATTATTTATTTATTTATTTATTTAGCTAAAATTCTATATTCAAATATGTGAATACGTGATTGTGAAGATACATTACAAATTTTTACTTTTTAGTTTTTTATAATAATATATTGAGCATGTTCATAACAAGGAAAAAGTAAATTGATAGTTTCCGTTTGCATTGTTTTCTGCAGTTAATCGTATTTAATATTCTAGTAATGGAAGAAAATGCAAGAGTACCAGTTTTTGTGTTTCCAACAGCTTTAACATTTTATACCAAAAGTAGACAAACTCACAAACAAATTTTATCTCTCTATAACCCATATGAAGTGCCAGTGGAATTTATAGGTAAAAACATATTTTAATTTATATTATTGCAATGTACAACTATCACCATATGCTCTTGTATTCTATGTGTAGTATTATTTAATATTAAACTAGCTGTAAGTGGAATTCTGTCTTAAGGCAATTAGGGCATCGTGCCATAAGGCAAATTGCTGGAACTTCCCGTACCAAAAATTATTATTTTTTTAAAAACGATTAACATTTTTTTGGGAAAAAAAAATTTATATGAAAAAAAATCTTTTTTTTTGAAAAAAAATTTTTTTTTTGGATACAAAAAATTTTTTTGAAAAAAATGTTTTCTTTATTTTGACATATTTTGGAAATTCTGAACTTTTTTTCAAAGCAATCGCACTGCTTGAACTGCTTAGAGACGAAATGTCAAAGCGCGCATGTGCCGCGCCGCCGTCTAACGCATAAGCATTGGTACGGAACCCATAAAAATGTAAAAAAAAAATATACTTATTGTCAAAATCTCTATAAAATATCTGATAATTTGATGTGCATATGTCTAATGATAATTTTTAACCGCCGAACGGCATTATTTTTTACTTTTTTCATTAGATCTCCGAAACCGCTAGACCTACCTCCATGAAAATTTGATCAATTCTACATCTTGTCAATACAAGTAAAATGTTTTTTAAATTATTCAAATCGGACGCTCCGTTCTCTTAAAAACGGAGGTACCGTTCTTGTCACTTTTTGCCCCGTATCTTCGGAACGGCTAGACCTGCCTTTGCCAAAAACTAATCAGCACGTCTCCTTATCAATACGAATCGAATGTTTTTTGAATTATTCAAATCGGTTGATCCGTGTTCCCGAAATCGTCGACGAAAATTTGTATCCGCACATACATACACACACATACATACATACATACATACATACATACATACATACACACACACACACACACACATACATCCATTTTTTCTAAGGTATGCCAAAATGTTCAGAAGGTTTTGAAACGTCGAGAAATGCAAAAATTTTCATTTTCGATTTTTTTGCGATTACTATAACTTACCCTACGGGAAGTTAATTATATGTATTCAAATAAATTTGTAAACAATTTAATCATGTTTTTACATTTGCAGTAAAAAGCACAGCTCCTACGAAATACACTGTTATAGATCCAGAAGGAAGTATTGCTCCACAATCTATTGTGGATATTACTGTGCGCCATTTATGTCCCAATGCTGGTAATAGCTTTGCAAAAGACAGATTTCGTGTGCTGATGAGAGATAAATTAACTAAAAAAGTAATATACCTCAATTATTGTTATCAGACTGTGAACAGATTAATCAAAATTAAAATTTAATTGCAGGTTTTAGGTAAGCGTGATCTTAGGGTAGAACTTGTGAACGGTTTTGAAGAAGAACAGAGTGTATTAGGAGAATCTCATAAAAACTTAGCATATCTTACTCAAAACAATGCTCCAGAAATACCACTAGAAATTTCTCAACATCAGCACATGTATGTTTAAATTTTTATTTCATGAAAATAGATTTTTTTTTTGAGTGAGTATGTTTAAATATTTTCATATAAATGATACAAAAAAATATATTTTTATATTTAAAACAAAAAATATATATATGAGTTTGTTCTGAGTTTGTCTATAAGTGAACGAACAAATCATACATTTTCTCTGTTATGTTTATAACAATGAAAATGTATGAAAAATGTATAAAATGTATTTGTTCGATCACTTATAGACTCAGAACAAACTCGTATATATATTTTCTGTTTTAAATATAAAAATATATTTTTTTGTATTATTACAAGTATTTACTTGTAATTTTTCTTGTTTTGTTATATACTGAATTACTGCATTAATCAACCTTAAAATATCAAGCTTATTAGTATTTTTGGCTCAGAATGATGGAGAGGACTTGAAGGCTCTTAACATTTAGATTTTAAACAAACTTTTATATAATATTTTTTACTCGTTTATTGATTTTATGCTTTACCATTCGAACTGAACCCATAAATCAGATCGTTAATATATATGTATATATACACCTAAGTCTGTTTTTACACAGTCCTTTTGCACACGGTTTTGATATAACACGGTTTGAAAATTGAATATTTTTAATTTTTTTACACGATTTTATTCCATTTAGCACGATTTGAAATTTTATGTACTTAAATTTTTTTTTTGTCAAATTTAATGTTCATATCACAAAAAAGTATTTATGAAAGAAAAAAGTCTGAAACCATCGATAGTATCGATAGTTTGCAAACATTAGCTTAAAGATTTAAGTGAATTTCCCTTTAGCGGGTACAAACAATTTTTACTGGTCAAAGCAAATGTGAATAGCACTTATTTTAGGGAAATTCCCTAAAAATTCTTGTTTTTCACTAATTTTAATAGATTTTAGAGATTAGAAACAAATCACCCATTTTTGTATAAGATCAATGTATTTTTTTACACGTTTTTTTTTTACACGGCTTTTTCTGGAACCAATCTACCGTGTAAAAACAGACTTAGGTGTATATATATCTATATATATATATATATATATATATATATATATATATATATATTAACAAAGTCTAATAATCTGGCATAACATCAATAGAAAACATGAATTTCTTTCAAAAATTTATTTTAAATCCATACGTTTTGGCTATAATCCTAGCCTTCATTCAGTGAAAACTAAAAATAAAATTAAAAACTAAAACAATTGAATTGGAGTGAAAAAAAAATAAAATAAAATAGTAAATAGTACTTACAATTTGTTAATCTTAGTGTTAAATTGGAAAATTTTAATAATCCATGGTATCAGGATATGGTAATGCACTACACTATGTATTATAAACATTAACTTGAAATTATATCAGTTACACCATCTTCAATCAGTCTACGAATAACACACTATCCATTTGTGATTTTTTAAAATTAGTATTTTGTGAAAATATTGTGTAATTTCAAGTTAATGTTCATAATACATAGTGTAGTGCATTACCATATCCTGATACCATGGATTATTAAAATTTTCCAATTTAACACTAAGATTAACAAATTGTTAGTACTATTTACTATTTTTTTTTTTCACTCCAATTCAATTGTTTTAGTTTTTAATTTTATTTTTAGTTTCCACTGAATGAAGGCTAGGATTATAGCCAAAACGTATGGATTTAAAATAAATTTTTGAAAAAAATTCATGTTTTTTATTGATGTTATGCTTGTTTACTAGACTTTGTTAATACATATGTCAACATCAAATTCAGAATCATACAATATATATATATATATATATATATATATATATATATATATTATATGGTAGAGTCTTGGATTTCTAAGTATTTTGTAGAATCCAAAAAGTAATAAAAAAACATTTTTTTTTAAAAAACGATTTCTTTATTTACTGTTGACGTTTTGGAACTAGGTACGTTCTATATTCAGGACATCTGTCAAGAAACATGATCTTGATAAGATTTAAGCAAACAATAGGTTTAAGAAAAGTATAAGATGATGGATTCTTTAAATTAATAAAATTGTTGAAAAAATAATGTACAGAAATATAACAATATAATCAAAATGAAAATTATAAAAATAAATGAGTGGATTAACAACATGCACACACTTTTCAAGTGGCAAGTGTTCAAAAATCCTTGAATGCAATAATCAGTCTGTTACAAATAGTCGTGTCATGACATTGAGAGAATAATACTTTTTGTCTTAAATAACAAACTCAAAAAAGACATAATTTAAAGAAATTTTGATTAAAAAATTTATCTGAACAGAAATTTATATTTTAATTTTTTTTTTTTGATGAAATATTTTTTAGTGAAAAGGTGTTAGTGTATATTCAATCATACAGGCAATTATGTTCTTTTTTCACTAACCTTTTCTTGAAACTTTCTAAAACTCTCCAATTTTTAACATTTTGAATATTTTTATTATATAATCCACTCATTTATTTTTATCATTTTCATTTTGATTATATTTTAATATTTCTTTCTGACATTATTTTTTCAACTATTTTATTAATTTAAAAAATTATCTTATACTTTTCTTAAACATACTGTTTGCTTAATTCTTATCAAGATCATGTTTCTTGACAGATGTCCTGAAGATGAAACGTACCTAGTTCCGAAACGTCGACAGTAAATAAATAAAAAAATGTTTTTTTTAAAAAAAAAGTTTTTTTTTAATTTCTTTTTTGGATTCTTTGTTCGAAGCTCTACATATATATATATATATATATATATATATATATATATTGTAGTGTATATGTGTGTCTATTGATTAAATAAAATAATGTATAGCAGGTATCCATCCAGATAATGAAATAAAAAAAACTAAAATATGTTTCTTAAAATAATTTCAATAGATTCATATGACTCAAATCCCAATTTGACTATTCCTCAGTGCAACAAAACTACAAAAAATGACATAAGAAAAATATGTAAATTTATCTTAAAATAAGTAAAAACTGGAGTTGAAAAATTACACATTAGTGAAGCTAACATAAAAATATTTAGTCTAAGAATGAAATGAAATAAGATACAAGATTATACTACACAAGTTATCAAGACACAAACACAAATAAAAACATGATCAATGAAAATATTATTTCACAACAACCATGTTTTGAATAAGTAATTCGAAAAAGAAATAAGCTAAAATAATATTTTCAATAATGCCTCAGATTTTTCTTATGTCATTTTTTTTTAGTAAGAGCGAAATTCACACTCGAAGCATATGGATGTACTAAAATTATTTTAAGAAACATATTTTAGTTTTCTTTCTATTTCATTATCTGGATGGATGCCTGTTTAAAATTATTTTATTTAATCAACATATTTATCTATAAATATTTGATTTTAATCTGTTTGTATTTTAATACTACACTGCACACACATATTTAAATAAAAATATAACATTGTCTACTTTCAATGTAATTATTACTTCAGACCAAAGCAGCCGAGTTGGCTAGTGGCATGCATTGGCCTCTTATGCATATTTGGCTTATTTCTTCCAACTGATGTCAGTTCTGAAACAGTCAATTTTTTTCTACCTGCTGTAAAGCTAAGTGTTAGTATAAAACTCATCCTCTCATTTGTGCTGGGTATGATAACAATGACAGTACTGAGGCCCTAATGAAGAAGGCTTGCCATTTAAGAAATGTATAGTTTATTCTTGTGTATATATTTTAATTATTTTACATATTGTGTATTTAGCACATATATATTTATAAAATACTGTATATATATAATGTAGGGAAGTTATATAGAAATCATGTGCTTAAATAGTTTTTTTATATTTATATTAATAGAAATCTTTTTAGCCATTTTTTACTATTTTGTATACAATGTTCTTCTAAAAATAATATTTATTGACCAAATTATGGCGTATATTCAATTTTAATTGTACAATTATATAAAAATAAATTATTTAATGACATTTCTGTTTCAAATGATTGTTATTAGAAAACTTGGAAGCTTATTTTTAAAAAGCAAAATTACTAAATTTATAGTTAATCTTTTTTTATAGTTATTTATATTGTTATATAATATCTTGAAGTGCTAATCAGTATTGACGAACAAAGACTTTACATGTAATACAGTTTTATGACCACTACTTTGAGTGCAGATATGTGAGTAATACAATGTAACAAGAATTTCTAGGAAATCTCAATAGAATATTTTGTGCAGTTGGTGTGGTATTTTAATAAATCGTTGTAAGCAACATTGTTAGAAATGAATAATATTAATACACGTGTACATGGATATACTACAATATAAGAAAGTAATATTCAAGTATATTGCGTATTGGTATATTTACCGTTAATAATAATAAACGGCGCATGGCATCGTGCCTTAAGCCAGGTTGCTGGAACTCTTTGTACCAGAAATAAACTTTTTAAAGAAGCTTTAAAATTTTTTTGAAAATCTTGAAAAAAATCGATTATTGAGACTTGTAATTTTTGAAAAATTTGATTTAATTTTATTTTTTTTGAAATTATAATTTTTTTTTCAAGGTTAATCGCGCTGCGTAGCTGCTTTAGAGACGACATATCGAAGCGCCGCGTCGCTGTCTGTGGTGTGGAACCCATGGAAATGTAAACAAAATTTGTACTTATTATTAAAAAGCAAAATTAATACATTTATAGTTAATCTTGTTTTGTCATTTTTACAATTTGCTTTCCAAGCGCATCTTGAATTAGACCCAAAAAGCTAATATCGACGAAGTTTGCAATAGCGCTACTTAGCTGTTTTAGAGACGGATAAACATTGGTACGGAATCCATAGAAATATAAACAAAATTTGTATTTATTATTGAAATCTTTATAAAATATCTGATGATTTGGTGTGCATATATCTAATGATCAAACAAAACCGCTTGACATGTCTTTTCAAACATTCAATAAGTTCTTTATTTCGTCAATACAAATAAAATGTGTATGTTTTGAATTAACCAAATTGAATGCTCGACGGTGTTGCCGAAAAGTTTTTTATCAATAACTTTTTTGTCAATGATATTTTTCAAAAAAATATTTTTAATGGACTATAGTCTTTGATTATTTGGGGAGAGTTTTGGACAAAAATTTTGGGAAAACATGGTCTTTGATTTTTTGAGAAAAAAATTTTGGGGAAAAAAATTTAGAAAAAAAATTGGGAAAAAATTTTTTCGAAAAAAATATTTACTTTGATTTTTGGTAAATTTTTAACTCCAAAATTTTTCCGTAAAATTTACTTTCTTAATTTTTTCCCAAAAAATCAAAAACTATATATAGTCCATGATTTTTCTCCAAATTTTTTTCCCAAAAAATCAAGAATTGTACCCATGGTTTTTCTCCAAAATATTTTTTCCAAAAAATCAGATTATATATAGTCCATGGTTTTTCCCTCACAGAAAATATGAATGTGTGTGTGTGCGCGGACACATATTTTTTTGTTGACGATTTCAGTCTCACGGATCAACCGATTTGGATGTTTCAAAAACCATTCGATTCCTATTGATAGGGAGATGTGCTGATTAGTTTTTGGCAAAGGCAGGTCCAGCTGTTTTGGAGATACGGAGTAAAGAATGCAGAAAATATGAATGGGGTTTTCGAGGGAACGGGTCATCCGATTTGAATGATCGAAAAAATATTCAATTCGTAATGCCAGGGAGAATTAGTGATTAGTAGTGATAAAGGTAGGTCTAGCCGTTTCGGAGATACGGATCTAAATGTGCATAAAGTGGCAGTTTTCCCTCCACCCACCTACCAAAATGAATTGAATTATTAATTGACAAAAAATTTTTGGGGAAAAAATTTTTGGAAAAAAAATTTTTTGGGAAAAAAAATTGTTCAAAAAATTTTTGGAAAAAAATTTGGGAAAGAAATTTGAGAAAAAAAATTTTTTGGAAAAAAATTTTAGGAAAAAAAATTGTTCAAAATTTTTTTTGACCAAATTTTTTTTCTTAAAACTTTTTTGACCAAAATTTTTTGACCAAAAATTTTTTTGATCAAAAATTTTTTGGGCCAAAATTTTTTTGACCATAATTTTTTGGGCCAAAATTTTTTTGACCAAAATTTTTTTGACCAAAATTTTTTTTGACTAAAAATTTTTTAGGCCAAAATTTTTTTGAAGAAAAATTTTTTTGGGCCAAATTTTTTTTGACCAGAATTTTTTTTACCAAAAATTTTTTGGCCAAAATTTTTTTGACCAAATTTTTTTTGACCAAAATTTTTTTGACCAAAATTTTTTTGACCAAAAGTTTTTTTTCCAAAATTTTTTTCCCAAAATTTTTTTGACCAAATTTTTTTGGGCCAAAATTTTTTTGACCAAAATTTTTTGGACCAAATTTTTTTTGACCAAAATTTTTTTGACTAATAATTTTTTTCCCAAAATTTTTTGGTCCAAAATTTTTTTGATCAAAATTTTTTTTGACAAGAATTTTTTTGACCAAAAATTTTTTGGACCAAATTTTTTTTTGGCCAAAAATTTTTTTGACCAAAAATTTTTTTGACCAAAATTTTTTTGGCCAAAATTTTTTGGACCAAAATTTTTTTGACCAAATTTTTTTTGACCAAAAATTTTTCTGACCAAGATTTTTTTGACCAAATTTTTTTTGTCCAAAGTTTTTTTGACCAAAACTTTTTTGGGCCAAAATTTTTTTGACCAAAATTTTTCTGATTAAAATTTTTTTGGCCAAATTTTTTTTGACCAAAAACTTTTTTTCAGATATTCCGATATTCCGACATTCCGATATTCCGACATTCCGATATTCCGATTTTTTTGACCAAATTTTTTTGACCAATTTTTTTTTGACCAAAATTTTTTGGACTAAAATTTTTTTGACCAAAAATTTTTTTGACCAAAATTTTTTGGACCCAATTTTTTTTGACCAAAATTTTTCTGACTAAAATTTTTTTGACCAAATATTTTTTTACCAAAAACTTTTTTTCAGATATTCCGATATTCCGACACTCTGACACTCGATACTCCGACACTCCGATACTCCGATACTAAGACATTTCGATACTCCGATACTCCGACACTTCGATATTCCGACATTCCAATACTCCGATATTCCGATACTCCGACATTCCGATACTCTGACACTCCGATACTCCGACATTCCGATACTCCGACATTCCGATAATCCGACATTCCGATAATCCGACATTTCGACACTTCGATATTCCGACATTCCGATACTCCGACATTCCGATACTCCGACATTCCGATACTCCGACATTCCGATACTCCGACATTCCGATACTCCGACATTCCGATAATCCCATATTCCGATAATCCGATATTTCGACATTCCGATACTCCTACATTCCGATAATCCGACATTCCGATAATCCGACATTCCGATAATCCGACATTCTGATAATCCGACATTCCGATAATCCGACATTCCGATAATCCGACATTCCGATAATCCGACATTTCGACACTTTGATATACCGAGATTCCGATACTCCGACATTCCGATAATCCGACATTCCGATACTCCAACACTCCGATACTCCGACACTTCGATATTTTGACATTTCGATACTCCGACATTCCGATAATCCGACAGTCCGATAATCCGACGTTCCGAAAATCCGACATTTCGGCACTTCGATATTCCGACATTCCGATACTCCGACGTTTCGATACTCCGACATTCCGATACTCCGACACTCCGATACTCCGACACTTTGATATTCCGACATTCCAATACTCCGACATTCCGATAATCCGACAGTTCGACACTTCGATATTCCGACATTCCGATACTCCGACATTCCGATACTCCGACACTCCGATACTCCGACACTTCGATATTCCGAAGTTTTTTGGGCCAAAATTTTTTTGACCAAAATTTTTTTGACCAAAAGTTTTTTTTCCAAAATTTTTTTCCCAAAATTTTTTTGACCAAATTTTTTTGGGCCAAAATTTTTTTGACCAAAATTTTTTGGACCAAATTTTTTTTGACCAAAATTTTTTTGACTAATAATTTTTTTCCCAAAATTTTTTGGTCCAAAATTTTTTTGATCAAAATTTTTTTTGACAAGAATTTTTTTGACCAAAAATTTTTTGGACGAAATTTTTTTTTGGCCAAAAATTTTTTTGACCAAAAATTTTTTTGGCCAAAATTTTTTGGACCAAAATTTTTTTGACCAAATTTTTTTTGACCAAAAATTTTTCTGACCAAGATTTTTTTGACCAAATTTTTTTTGTCCAAAGTTTTTTTGACCAAAACTTTTTTGGGCCAAAATTTTTTTGACCAAAATTTTTCTGATTAAAATTTTTTTGACCAAATTTTTTTTGACCAAAAACTTTTTTTCAGATATTCCGATATTCCGACATTCCGATATTCCGATTTTTTTGACCAAATTTTTTTGACCAATTTTTTTGACCAAAATTTTTTGGACTAAAATTTTTTTGACCAAAAATTTTTTTGACCAAAATTTTTTGGACCCAATTTTTTTTGACCAAAATTTTTCTGACTAAAATTTTTTTGACCAAATATTTTTTTACCAAAAACTTTTTTTCAGATATTCCGATATTCCGACACTCTGACACTCGATACTCCGACACTCCGATACTCCGATACTAAGACATTTCGATACTCCGATACTCCGACACTTCGATACTCCGATATTCCGATACTCCGACATTCCGATACTCTGACACTCCGATACTCCGACATTCCGATACTCCGACATTCCGATACTCCGACATTCCGATAATCCGACATTCCGATAATCCGACATTTCGACACTTCGATATTCCGTCATTCCGATACTCCGACATTCCGATACTCCGACATTCCGATACTCCGACATTCCGATAATCCCATATTCCGATAATCCGATATTTCGACATTCCGATACTCCTACATTCCGATAATCCGACATTCCGATAATCCGACATTCCGATAATCCGACATTCTGATAATCCGACATTCCGATAATCCGACATTCCGATAATCCGACATTCCGATAATCCGACATTTCGACACTTTGATATACCGAGATTCCGATACTCCGACATTCCGATAATCCGACATTCCGATACTCCAACACTCCGATACTCCGACACTTCGATATTTTGACATTTCGATACTCCGACATTCCGATAATCCGACAGTCCGATAATCCGACGTTCCGATAATCCGACATTTCGGCACTTCGATATTCCGACATTCCGATACTCCGACGTTTCGATACTCCGACATTCCGATACTCCGACACTCCGATACTCCGACACTTTGATATTCCGACATTCCAATACTCCGACATTCCGATAATCCGACAGTTCGACACTTCGATATTCCGACATTCCGATACTCTGACATTCCGATACTCCGACACTCCGATACTCCGACACTTCGATATTCCGAAGTTTTTTGGGCCAAAATTTTTTTGACCAAAATTTTTTTTCTCAAAATTTTCTTTCTCAAAATTTTTTTTCTCAAAATTTTTTGGACCAAAATTTTTTTCACCATAATTATTTTTTGGGTCAAAATTTTTTTGACCAAAATTTTTTTGACCAAAAATTTTTTTGACCAAAATTTTTTTGACTAAAAATTTTTTGGGCCAAAATTTTTTTGACCAAAATTTTTTAGGCCAAAATTTTTTTGACCAAAATTTTTTGGGCCAAATTTTTTTTGACCAGAATTTTTTTGACCAAAATTTTTTGGGCCGAAATTTTTTTGACCAAAATTTTTTTGACCAAATTTTTTTTTGGCCAAAAATTTTTTTGACCAAAAATTTTTTTGACCAAAATTTTTTTGGCCAAAATTTTTTGGACCAAAATTTTTTTGACCAAATTTTTTTTGACCAAAAATTTTTCTGACCAAGATTTTTTTGACCAAATTTTTTTTGTCCAAAGTTTTTTTGACCAAAACTTTTTTGGGCCAAAATTTTTTTGACCAAAATTTTTCTGATTAAAATTTTTTTGACCAAATTTTTTTTGACCAAAAACTTTTTTTCAGATATTCCGATATTCCGACATTCCGATATTCCGACATTCCGATATTCCGATTTTTTTGACCAAATTTTTTTGACCAAATTTTTTTGACCAATTTTTTTTTGACTAAAATTTTTTTGACCAAAAATTTTTTTGACCAAAATTTTTTGGACCCAATTTTTTTTGACCAAAATTTTTCTGACTAAAATTTTTTTGACCAAATATTTTTTTACCAAAAACTTTTTTTCAGATATTCCGATATTCCGACACTCTGACACTCGATACTCCGACACTCCGATACTCCGATACTAAGACATTTCGATACTCCGATACTCCGACACTTCGATACTCCGATATTCCGATACTCCGACATTCCGATACTCTGACACTCCGATACTCCGACATTCCGATACTCCGACATTCCGATACTCCGACATTCCGATAATCCGACATTCCGATAATCCGACATTTCGACACTTCGATATTCCGTCATTCCGATACTCCGACATTCCGATACTCCGACATTCCGATACTCCGACATTCCGATACTCCGACATTCCGATAATCCCATATTCCGATAATCCGATATTTCGACATTCCGATACTCCTACATTCCGATAATCCGACATTCCGATAATCCGACATTCCGATAATCCGACATTCTGATAATCCGACATTCCGATAATCCGACATTCCGATAATCCGACATTCCGATAATCCGACATTTCGACACTTTGATATACCGAGATTCCGATACTCCGACATTCCGATAATCCGACATTCCGATACTCCAACACTCCGATACTCCGACACTTCGATATTTTGACATTTCGATACTCCGACATTCCGATAATCCGACAGTCCGATAATCCGACGTTCCGATAATCCGACATTTCGGCACTTCGATATTCCGACATTCCGATACTCCGACGTTTCGATACTCCGACACTCCGATACTCCGACACTTTGATATTCCGACATTCCAATACTCCGACATTCCGATAATCCGACAGTTCGACACTTCGATATTCCGACATTCCGATACTCCGACATTCCGATACTCCGACACTCCGATACTCCGACACTTCGATATTCCGAAGTTTTTTGGGCCAAAATTTTTTTGACCAAAATTTTTTTTCTCAAAATTTTCTTTCTCAAAATTTTTTTGATCAAAACTTTTTGGACCAAAACTTTTTTTGACCAAAACTTTTTTGACCAAAAATTTTTTTGACCAAAATTTTTTGGGCCAAAATTTTTTTTGACCAAAATTTTTTTGACCAAAAATTTTTTGGGCCAAAATTTTTTTGACCAAAATTTTTTTTCTCAAAATTTTTTGGACCAAAATTTTTTTCACCATAATTATTTTTTGGGTCAAAATTTTTTTGACCAAAATTTTTTTGACCAAAAATTTTTTTGACCAAAATTTTTTTGACTAAAAATTTTTGGGCCAAAATTTTTTTGACCAAAATTTTTTAGGCCAAAATTTTTTTGACCAAAATTTTTTGGGCCAAATTTTTTTTGACCAGAATTTTTTTGACCAAAAATTTTTTGGGCCGAAATTTTTTTGACCAAAATTTTTTTGACCAAAAGTTTTTTTTTCCAAAATTGTTTTCCCAAAATTTTTTCTACCAAATTTTTTTGGGCCAAAATTTTTTTGACCAAAATTTTTTGGGCCAAAATTTTTTGGGCCAAAATTTTTTTGACCAAAATTTTTTGGGCCAAATTTTTTTTGACCAGAATTTTTTTGACCAAAAGTTTTTTTTCCAAAATTTTTTTGACCAAATTTTTTTGGGCCAAAATTTTTTTGACCAATTTTTTTTGGGCCAAATTTTTTTTGACAAGAATTTTTTCAACCAATTTAACCAATTTTTGGGCCAAAATTTTTTTGACCAAAATTTTTTTTCCCAAAATTTTTTGGGCCAAATTTTTTTTGACCAACATTTTTTTGGCTAAAAATTTTTTTTCGAAAATTTTTTGGCCAAAATTTTTTGACCAAAATTTTTTTCACCAAAATTTTTTTGACCAAAAATATTTTTTTGCAATTTTTTTTTCCAATATTTTTTTGACCAAATTTTTTTGGGCCAAATTTTTTTTGACCAAAATTTTGCTGACCAAACTTTTTTTGACCAAAATTTTTTGGACCAAAATTTTTTTGACCAAATTATTTTTGACCAAATTTTTTTTGACCAAAAATTTTTTTGACCAAGATTTTTTTGACCAAATTTTTTTTGACCAAACTTTTTTTGACCCAAAAAATATTTTGGGAATTTTTTTTTTTTTTATTTTGACATATTTTGGAAATTCTGAACTTTTTTTCAAAGCAATCGTACTGTTTTAACTACATAGAGACAAAATTTCTATGTAAAGAAGTAAAGAAAGAAAAAAAAATGCCATTTGGCGGTCAAAAATGATCATTAGACATATGCACATCAAATTTTCAGATATTTTATAGAGATTTTAACAATAACTATAAATTTTGTTTACATTCCTATGGGTTCCGTACCAGAGTTTATCCGTTAAACGGCGACGCGTCGCTTACGCGCTTTGACATTTCGTCTCTATGCAGTTAAAGCAGTACGATTGCTTTGAAAAAAAAATCAGAATTTCCAAAATATGTCAAAATAAAAAAAAAACATTTTTTTCAATAATTTTTTTTTTCAGAAAAAAGTAATATTTTGTCAAATTTATAGTTTCTCAAAAATCTTTTCAAAGTAAAATTTTTTCAAAAATGTTAATCGTTTTTAAAAAAAAAATAATTTTTGGTACGGGAAGTTCCAGCAATTTGCCTTAAGGCACGATGCCATGGGCCCCACTAGTTCAAATTTAATCTCATTCAATTCGGATGACTTGAAACGTAGAGAAAACTTCTCTTTCGGGAAGTTAATAAATAAATTGTTGTGTGTTCTGTGTAGAGTCTATCAAAAGTTTATACTTGATGTAAGTCATTTCACACGAGCATATAAGTGAAGAATATACAAAAAGCAAAAATAAATTACGAAACAATTGTACAGTTAGACGGTATAGAACAAATGTACAGCCTGAGGCATAATCACAGACAATAAGAATCTTACTTTCAATTCATTCGAAGCTTCTTACTAAAAACAATTCAACAAAATTAACTTCGAAAACATCTTCAAAAAATATAAAGAAAATGCCACCAGCAATAAAAATAATACATCTTAATTTCCGGTATCTGAAAATAAGCTAGTTGGACAAAATGCATTGGGATTATATTTTTAGAATAATGGAAAAAATATTTTTGCGAATAAAGAGTCTCTATAATATTTTTTTATATAGGTTAAGAGAAGATATTGATAAAAAATTATGTAAGAAACTCGTCCGCATAAGGCCATCGAATTTATAGTTAAAACTCAACTTATATTTTTGATATTTTTAATTATAATCTTAGTTATTGAGGCTTTACTAATTAAAAACTTCTTTCTTTTCCTGTGAGTGTGTTTTCGTTGAACAGCTGTATGATGACACACATTTAGATTATTTGCCAACAAAATTTGGTACATTTTTTATTTTCCCGTAGGGTAAGTTATATAGTAATCGCAAAAAATCTAAAATGAACATTTTTATATATCTTTACATTTCAAAGGTGAATATTTTGGCAAACCTTAGAAAAAATGGATGTATGTGCATTAGTTTTTGGCAAAGGCAGGTCTAGCCGTTCCGAAGATACGGGGCAAAAAGTGCCAAAAACGGTAACACAGCTTTTAAGTGAACGGAGCGTCCGATTTTAATAATTCAAAAAACATTTTACTTGTAGTAATAAGATGAAGAACTGGTGAAGTTTTTGGGAAGGCGAGAAGGAGAAGGAGGGTTTAAAATTTTCAAAAAAATTAGATAAAACTTTTTTTTTTAAAAAAAAAAAAAATTTCAAACCTCTAAAAAAAATTTCAAAATTTTGAAAAAAATTCTAAATTATAAAATAAAAATCAAATTAAAAAAAGTTAACAAATTTCTTATAAACATACACAAAAATGCTTGTAGAATACGCTCGTCGCCTAATAAAACTCTTATAAGTTTACAGTAGGTATTTATAATAAATAATCTATTTGAAATTATTCAAAACAGTTATTGATTATTTTCATTTCTCGAACGTTTAATTACGGTACGGGACGTTCCAGCAATTTGCCTTGAGGCACGATGCCATGCGTCCCACTAGTTTAAATTTTAAATTCATAGTTCAACAAAACGTTTTATCTCTTAAAATCATGGGGCAATTGTGTTAGCATTTTTGAATGCTGTCCTAGAAATGTTATTCATGGTTACGGTTTCAAAGTTTAAATGAACAAAATCAGTAAAAATTCATCACAATAACCGCAAAAAATTGTCATAATTTTACCAAGGCTCTAGATTGCACTCAAAAGCATAATTTCTCATTTAGGTGAGATTTTTTTTTGTTTTCGGATAAAATAGAAATGTTATTTTACGGGTCTATAATCGTATGCGTTAGTAGTCACAAACTGTCAAGATGCTTTGTCTTTGCTATTCGATCAAGCGTTTTGGACATAAAACCTAACCTCCAAAAGGCAAAAGATCAAAATATCAATATTAGATAGATTTCACGAATGTGTTATCAAAATGACAGCAAAAAGTTGCACGTATGATAAAAATGTAATTTGACATTTGTGCCTTTTGGAGGTTAGATTACAGAAGTAGATTTAGAGTAAAACGCTTTATCGCACAGCAAAGACATAGTTTTTTTTGTGACTATCAACTCATACGATTATAGACCCCTAACAAAACATTTTTATTTTATGCGCGAATTAGCTTCTATATGTACTTACTGTTGGAAGAGTTCGAAATAAAAGATTTTTTTTAACAAATGTCTGGAATAAAGTGATGGCTATAAAATGTATTCGTCTCTTTTTCATTCATTTTTTAACCATATTTGTATTCAGTGTACAGATAATTAGTGTCGTTTCTTTACTGCTTTATTGTTTATTTGTGTCAGAAAAGCGTTTTTCAGACTATCTCTACTTATTAACTTCCCGTAGGGTAAGTTATAGTAATCGCAAAAAAATCGAAAAAAAATTTTTATATATCTTTACGTTCCAGAGGTTTCTGAATATTTTGGCATACCTAAATTTTCGTCGACGATTTTGGGAACACGAATGAAGCAATTTGAATAATTTAAAAAACATTCGATCCGTATTGATAAGGAGACGTGCTGATTAGTTTTTGGCGGAGGTAGGTCTAGCCGTTCCGAAGATATGGGGCAAAAAGTGCCAAAAACGGTACCTCAGTTTTTATGAGAACGGAGCGTCCGATTTTAATATTTCAAAAAACATTTTCCTTGTATTGACAAGATGAAGAATTGATAAAATTTTCATAAAGGCAGGTCTAGCGGTTTCGGAGATCTAAGGAAAAAAGTAAAAAAAAATGCCATTTGGCGGTCAAAAATGATAATTAGACATATGCACATCAAATTATCAGATTATAGAGATTTTAAAAATAAGTATAAATTTTGTTTACATTCCTATGGGTTCCGTACCAATGTTTACCCGTTAGACAGCGACGCGGCGCTTACGCGCTTTATATTTTGTCTCTATGCAGTTAAAGCAGTACGATTGCTTTGAAAAAAAGTTCAGAACTTCCAAAATATGTCAAAATAAAGAAAACATTTTTTTTTTTTCAAAAAAAAATTTAAATTTTTTTTTTAAATTTTGTTTTTAATTTTTTTTCAAAAAAAGTAATTTTTTGTCCAATTTATAGTTTCTCAAAATTCTTATTTTTTTGAAATAATTTTTTTTCAAAAATGTTAATCGTTTTTAAAAAAATAATAATTTTTGCTACGGGAAGTTCCAGCAATTTGCCTTAAGGCACGATGCCCTAATTGCCTTAAGACAGAATTCTACTTACAGCTAGTTTTATTTTTATTCAAAATATAAAATAAATATTTATTTAGAATATAATATATGTATCATCAAAATTTCCTTAATACTGATGATATATGTTAATTGATGGTGTTCAGGAAATGTAATATTGTGGGGATATGAAAATCTATATTGTGTTTGAGGTCTTTAATATGTTTAGACAGCATTATTTTGTTTTTTTCATTACTTAATTTTGTGTTATGATAGGTGTTTTTGTAAATTTTGGCTTGTTTTTCTAATATATATTTAATCTCAGTCGGAACAATTTATTTTATAGATGGTAATACAAATTTTTAGAATCGACTTTTGATATTGTTTTATAACAGATTTTCTATGGCTGTTATGTAAATGATACAATCTTGGCTATGTAATCGATGATTTGTTGTGGATATATAAATATATTTTAAAATTTGCGAAACTTATAAAATAATTATATTTTAACTATATCCCGCCGTGGTGTAACCGGTTAAAAACGTGGGCTAGCACAACGAGTCCCAGGTTCGATCCCCACCTCGGCGAAGCTCAATCAGTCTCTAAAATAGCTACGCAACGCGACTCTTTTAGAAAAGAAACCTATTTTCTAAAATATTTGAAGCTTTTTTAAAAATTCTACTTTTTGGTACGGAAAGTTCCAGCAATTTGCTTTAAGGCACGATGCTATGCATCACTAGTAACATAAGTGTGTATACTATATATACATATATAAAGTGTGTAGGTGTCAGTGTGTGCCTACATATCCAAGTGTAACATGGACGTGACATATATTATTAGTGTTCGCAAACTTGGGAATTAGCGACGCCGTGGGGATGGATATTCGTACGTAGGAAATTTTGAACATAAATAATAGATTATCTTAAGTAATAATGCCACTCAATGACGCCTTTGCTGTGAAATAATAGTGACTTGATATCCAGTCACATTAAATTATACTAATGCATATTTCTTATTAACATAATATATAAATTACATAATATTTAGATTACATTATTATAAAACAAGCGGAATGTCTTGCGAAGTTTGTTGAAATGGTGACTACGATTCTCATTTTTTTATTATTTTCTTCTAAATTGAATTCTAATGAGAATACATATCGTTTCTTTAAGCCTATGTAATTATTCTATATACGGCCATTTTGCCAATATTTGGTCAATATTCTTTTACGAAATAATTTTTTACCCAATAATGCAGATTTTCTCGTAACATAAAATAGAGAGATTTTTACTTGCCGAGTCACTGGCCTTCCAAGCCAACCATACACAAAGGTATCAATACAATTACTAAATGTCCTCATAATATGGTCAGATCGCAATTAAAAACTAGTGGGGAGCATGGCATCGTGCCTTAAGGCAAATTGCTGCAACTTCCCGTACTAAATTTTTTTTTTAAAAAGATTAACATTCTTAAAAAAAAATTAGTTTGAAAAAAATACATTTTTGAGAAACTATAAATTTTTGACAAAAATTTACTTTTCTTGGAAAAAAAGACTTTTTTAAGAAAATGTTTTCTTTATTTTGAAATATTTTGGAAATTTCGAACTTTTTTTAATGCATTCGTACTGCTTTAACTGTCTAACGGATAAATATTGGTACGGATCCCATAGGAACTAGGAACGTGAACAAAATTTATACTTATTGTTAAAATCTCTATAAAATATTTGATAATCGATGTGCATATGTCTAACGATCATTTTTGACCGCCAAATGGCATTTTTTTTT
>NW_020538040.1:143556500-143634753 GCF_003426905.1 Ctenocephalides felis
CACTTCATATGGGTTATAGAGAGATAAAATTTGTTGTGAGTTTGTCTACTTTTGGTATAAAATGTTAAAGCTGTTGGAAACACAAAAACTGGTACTCTTGCATTTTCTTCCATTACTAGAATATTAAATACGATTAACTGCAGAAAACAATGCAAACGGAACGGAAACTATCAATTTACTTTTTCCTTGTTATGAAATGCTCAATATATTATTATAAAACTAAAAAGTAAAAATTTGTAATGTATCTTCACAATCACGTTCATATATTTGAATAGAATTTTGCTAAATAAATAAATATAAATAATTTTCTTAATTAAAATTTGTTATAAAATTGTCAGCATGACAACGATTTGACAGATAGCCATGACAGCTCCAAATATGAAATGTCAAATCTGACGTCTAATGCGCTTAAGACTGTAGCGACCTGGCAACCCCACAACGCACATCAATTTGACAGTTGAACATTATCTTTGGCTCGTCATGTTGGCAGCACTGCGCGAGGACCAAAGTGCAGCATAGATAATATGAGTTATAAGTTAAGTTACTCTATCATAAATTACAATACTTTTCCCTTTCATTTTCAATACTCAAATTTATGTACATTTTTTTTTTTTTTTTTATTATCTTTTATTACACAACTGTCCAGTAAAGGACATTTAGTAAATTTAATGAATTTACAATAGTCCGCCGAGATGTACATTTTATAACATAGTGTTGTTACTATTTCATTATAACTAGTTGGTATTGGTATTTTGCCTTGAGACAAGTTACACAAGTTACACGAATTCCCGAAATGTATAAATAATCGATTTAATTAATAAAAAATAAATTAACTTATAAGTGATTAAAAGTATTCCGAGTGGATGTATTACACATAACGACACGTTAACTCGGAGTATTTCTAAAAACAAATTTTCAAAATAAACAATTTTTTAATTGAACCAGTTTCCGTAGGACTTTAATGATTTAGTATGTTCATTAAGATCAAGTACTCTATTGTTATACCAAGTAAATCGTCTAATTTTAACTTTAACAAACGTCAAAAAACTACTCGATTTTTCAAACTTTGATGAATTTTAAAAAGTTCCATAAAAATCGGCATAAATTTCTTTTTCAACAGTTAATTACAAAAAAATGGCTCGGTAGATTTTCACCTAAAACTAATCAGAATCCTTCCCAACTAATATCTTTCGAACAGTTTTTGATTTTTTAAAATCGATTCGGTAGTATGAGCTTAAATATGGACGAAAGGTTTACCACTTTTTTCCAAATTACAAAAAAACGGCTTGGCAGATCGTCGCACAAAACTGACGAACGATAGTCCTCATACATCAAATGGCTTTTAAATTTCTGAAATCGGTTCAGGCGTTTTTGAGAAAACGTCGATTTACGGCAAAAAATCTGTTCACACACACACATACTTTTTCAAATTTGGTCTCATTCAATTCAGAATGGCTTGATGTCGAGAAAACATAAAATTAGCAAATCGGATTTTTTGATGAAAACAAACTTCTCCTTCGGGAAGTTAATAAAATACATTTGATATAGAAGCACATGTTCTATAATTGGTGACCCATAAAGTGAATAAAAAGAAACAAACGCCGAAAGTGAGAAGGAAGTAAAACATGTGCATAGTTTACAAGTGACCAAAAAATACAGCACGTTCTAGTACTTACAATGGAGACTCTGACATCGAACACCCTGAACAGTGAGTCAATTATAAGCATCACGGCAGCAGACAGGGAGCACCAGCAAACAATATGACAACCGCCATACACACTAGGCCACGGCCGCGCAAGCAAACAATGCACTAAACAAACACGGCAATCGCCATACAAAACGGCCACAAGCAAGCAAACGATGCACCAAACAACATGGCAACCGCCAGCAAAAACGGCCACGGCCACAAACATACAAAAATTAATCACACAAAAAAAATTTAAAAAAAAAATCTCGACGAAAAGGGTCTGATCGTGTTTCCATACAGAATTGGTCCCACCCTGGTATATAAATGATTTTGAAGCCATTTTATAGGTATTTTCGAGAAAATTCGTCTATGAAAAAGTGAAAATAATTTTTTGTTTCAAATTTTCGGGTAGTGCGGCTGTTTGGACTAATTTTTAATTAGCATCGTTAGAATGGTTATTCGTTTTTCTTATGCTATGCAAAATTTAGTTTTAGTCCATGTGGAAGTCTATTGAAAAGTTGAAAAAACCTGAGCAAGTACACGCTCGCGCTCATAGAACAGCCGCGTAAGTCATGCGTAAGTCGTCTCTCAATTGCAAAGACGAGTAGAGCAGTCAGAGCACTGCTCGAGTGTTCGCAGCGCGCGTCCATTAATTAATTCCATGTAAACACTTAGTAAAGCACTATATTTTAAATAATTTGATATTTGTGTATGCGTTACATAAATATATTTATTTATATATTATTTTTATATATTTGTATGTGTGTAATAAATTATTTCTAGTTCAATTTTATATCTTAAAACTTAATATTCGTTTTAAAATGCACTAATATACTATAGATACAATTTTTCCTAAATAAAAGATGCAAAATATACACAAACTAGTTGGTAATGGTATTTTGCCTTAAGGCAAGATACATGAACTTCCTGAAATGTGTAAATAATCGACTTAATCAATAAAAAATAAATTAATTTATGAGTAATTAAAAGTATTTCGAGTGCATTTATTACACATCATTGAAAACGAACGAACGAACACATTAACTCGGAGTATTTTTTAAAAGCAAATTTTCTTGTCCGCTACTATCTGGGCACCAACATATTTTTTTTTATTAGAAGGCAACTCACTGGTTGTCCTTCTATTAACAGTTAATATTTACTTTATGTTATTAATGTAATGTCGAGAATGAGTATCTTATCTGTGAGATATATTTTTAATTAATGAGCAACTCATTGGTTGCGCCTTTGCTAAACAGTGAAGATTTCCTTCATTAACTTCCCGAAGGAGAAGTTTATGTTCTCATCGAAAAATCCGATTTGCTAATTTTATGTTTTCTCGACGTTTTAAGCTATTCTGAATCGAATGAGACCAAATTTGGAAAAAGTTTGTGTGTGTGTATGTGCGAACAGATTTTTTGCTGTAAATCGACGTTTTCTCAAAAGCGGCTGGACCGATTTTAAAAATTTAAAAGCCATTCGATGTACCTTGATGAGGATTATTGTTTGTGCAACGATCGGCCAAGCCGTTTCCTTAAAACTAGCAGAAAAGTGACAAATTTTTCGTCCACGTTTTAGCTCGCAATTCTGAATCGATTTTGAAAATTCAAAAACCGTTTGAAAGATATTGGTTGGGAATCGTGCTGATTAGTTTTTGGTAGAGATAGGACGGGCCGTTTTCATGTAATAACGTGCTAAAAAATTTTTTTCGACGATTTTTATTATTATTTTTTTGACGGTAGACACCATAGTCTTATAGATCATACTAAAATATTACGGCCCTACGACAAGTCGTTTAATTTTAAAAATTCGTCAAAGATTGCAAAAATTAGTATCGTTTTTTTGGCATTTGTCAAAATTAGATCTTTGATCGCTGTTTTCTCAAAAACGCCTGAACCGATTTCTGAAATTTGAAAGCCATTTGATGTATCTTAATGAGGACTATCGTTCTTCAGTTTGGTGCGACGATCTGCCAAGCCGTTTCTTTTTAATTTGGAAAAAAGTGGTAAACTTTTCGTCCACATTTAAGCTCATACTACCGAATCGATTTTAAAAAATCAAAAACTTTTCGAACGATATTAGTTGAGAATGATACTGATTAGTTTTAGGGGAAAATCTACCGAACCGTTTTCTTGTAATTAATTGTTGAAAAAGAAATTTAAACCGATTTTTATGGAACTTCTTTTGCTGATATATATCATGATCTTGTAGAACTTACTGAAATATTACGGCCTTATGACAAGTAGTTTAATTTTAAAAATTCGCCAAAGTTTGAGAAAATGAGTAGTTTTTTGACGTTTGTTAAAATTAAAAATACACGACTTACTTGGTATAACAATAGAGAACTTGGTCTTAATGAACATAAAGTCCTGCGGAAACTGGTTCAATTATAAAAATTGTTGATTTTTGATCAAAATGTGCTTCTAGAAAATACTCCGAGTTAACGTGTTCGTTATGTGTAATAAATCCACTTGGAATACTTTTAATCGCTCATAAGTTAATTTATTTTTCATTAATTAAATCGATTATTTATTCATTTCGGGAAGTTCATGTAACTTGCCTCAAGGCAAAATACCAATACCAACTAGTTTTATTGATGCAATGCCATAAATGGATACATTCAATTAGCAACCTATATTGATCTATTTTCAAGTAAAAATGAAGATCGATACTGCGTGATATCAGGTTGCCCGCGCCGCAAATTTGAACCCGGAGCAACTGCGCCACAATATTCTAACTCGTAAATGATTTCATTTTTTTATTTCAAGCTCTGAACATATTCATACATACATAGAAATTAGCACAATGCGGACGGTATTTCATTGAAATTTCCAACTTATTAGTTAGCCGAATATACGGGTTTTTGAAAGTTATATTGTTCAATTGTGGATGGATGTGTTTTATTATGAGGATATTATTATGAAATGTATGTGCGTATATTTAATCAAGTGCGTAAGCGTGTTTTGATAACCTAAATATTACACATCGTCAATTATGAAAGAAAAAGTAATATGGAGATGAAATATATACATGTAATTCATATAAACATGCAAATTTAAATAATAGTAGAAGGTAAATATGATTTACAATGATTATAATTAACGTGAAATATTAATTATCATTAAACTTTGATGTATAATTAATATTTCACATTAATTGTGATCATTCAGTACTACCAAATATCATCGAATAGGGCGGGACACAAAGGTCCGATTTGAGTGTGAGCAATTATATTGTGAAAACCAAACCAATTATATTACAACAAATAACACATCAAACAAGCAACTATCTGACTATGTTCAGTAAAACTTTCAGTTTATTCATCATTGTAGAAATGAGTTTCTTTTGCTGTTTGTCACATGTTTCTTTTTACCCCGTAGACAAGGTAAAATAGGATGGCCAGGGAGCAAACAGATCCAATGTCTTATTTTTAAATAATTTTTATTAAGGTGAACTTATAAAGGTAAATTTATTAATTATTTTATTAAGGTAAACTGGCGGACAGGTTAACAGGTAAACAGGTAAATAGTTAAACAGGTAAATAAATCCATATGTAGATAGATAAACAGGCAAACAGGTTAATTGATAGATGGGTAAACTGGTAGTCAAGTAACTTTGATATATACAATGCTAAACAAGACAACTGGTAAATAGATGAATATGTAGACAGATAAACAGGTTGACAGGTAAATTAATAGACATGTAGAAAAAGATGGCAGGGATACTGGTGAACAGGTAAATTGATTGCAAGGTAAAATGGTAGATTGATAAACCTATTAGTAGGTAAATTGGTAGAGAGGTAAATTCGTGGACAGCTAAACTAAATTTTTAATTGAAAGTAGAATACGGCGAAGCGTAAACGGGTACAGCTAGTATATATATATATATATATATATATATATATATACGTATATTAGATATGGGTAACTCACTCCGGAGTTATCACTCCGATACGACTTCTCCCTCGGTGTGAATCCGAGTGGAGTTGTCTCACAGGATTTGTCATATCCGACTTCCCTAAACTGGTACTAAATCTGTTAACAAGTGCAGAGATTTTTTACTAATACAAGGATTTGGGTCGAAAGAAGTGGTCTTTTTGTCGTCTCATAGCCAGTCTCAGATAATGCTATTTTGTATTCTATATCCTGTATACGATAATATTTGACCGTAAATGAGCTCTTTCTATGGTATACAACCAGCTAAAAAATATTGGGTATTATATTATAACTTTTACACAATTATGATTTTATAATTGTGTAGAAGTAATAGTATGCTAGTCAAACTACCTGATGTATAATTAATTCTCGAAAAGGATATATTAAAAGAATTTGAGGTATTATTATTTTGGGAAAAATATTATACACAAAGATTTCTTATTTCATATATAAGGTTCACTCCATTATTTTCATGTAAAAATAAACATATTCAAAAAATTCTATATTTTCTCTTCAAAAATAATTACAAAATTGATTTTGATTCCCAAGTTTTTTGTCAATTTGAGATGCATATTGAAATGCATAAAATAGTAACTATTATAATAAAATGAACAAAAATGTTTGAACGATTTGTAGTGAACTATTTTCAAATTCTTAATAAATACTTAGATATGTTAACAACACACTAGAGAACACATTTGTGTCAAGTATTATGTTTCAAAGTTGTCGGAGTTGTAGAGTTGTTAACCCTCCGTCGGTCGGATATTTATTCACCTTCTAACGGTCGGAGTGGTCTGGCTGGACCACCATTCATTTCACATGCATTTTTATGGGGTAAATGAGTTTTTGGTGTCTTATATATTAACGATTAATAGTAATAAATATTTATAGTTTTGATTTTTTCTTTTTCTTACCGTCTTTTGCATGTGTTGAGCTTGCTTATAATAAAAAAAATTATATATTATATTATATAAAAAAATCAAAGAATATAAAAAAATCGTTGATTTTTTATTATTTTTATTTTTCTGTTTTATATCAATGAAAAACAATATTTATTCTTTTTGGGCTCCTTCGAAATGAATGTGAAATTCATTTATTTTTTCAGTATTATTTTTTTTTAATTGAAATCGAAAAAAGTCTGGCTAGACCACGCCGACCGATGGAGGGTTAAGTGGATACAACTCCTCTCTGAAGCAAAGTCAAATTCTAACCGATCCGGCTTCGGATATGATAAACCCATCTCTAATATATATATATATATATATATATATATATATATATATATAACGTGCGTAACGGCCAACAATTGGGCTTGCAATATTTAATGTACAGTAAAAGTAGAATGTTCTTTATTTGTGTCGATAGCATTAGATAATTTAAACTATAACTCTTAAATAATGTTAGTAATAATTTTGAGGCCGCCTACTTATCCACCTTTCAATTGTTCGTTACTCAATGACAATGTGTTACACTTATTAGCCATATGTCGAATATGTATTATCAAGTTCAATAGAAAACGACGTAACAGTTTAATTATGCTCGCTGACATTAACATAAGCGCAATAAAACATTTTAAAGCGCATTGTGAAATTAATGATCTCGAAATTTATATTGTTCTAATCTTTATATCGACACGAAGAGATCAGATAAGTTTTAGTATTGCTTCTGTTACCTAAAGCCTTGATGTGTCTCATTGGTCTTGTCTAACTTTGAAATCTCCAAAAATCATTTCACCAGCAATTGCATCAGGTTTAGCCCAGGGGTAACTTTTTTGTTCGCGATGTTTTAATTAAGTCATTACATGAATTAGCATAATTTGGGATTAAATTAGAATGTTGATCGTTTGTGAATTTGCATTTTGTCTATAACAAATATGTAGTATAATCAACTTCCTAGTAAACATAAATTTTGTAAGACAACGGATCTTGTAACTTGTAATTTAACTAATCGCTAAAATTTAAATGAAAGTTAAATGTGATTCATGATACAACTATTAGTCGTTTTACGCGTATAACCATCGTATTTTTTGTGCAAATAGTTGGAAATAATATTATAAGAAGAATTTGATTTCTTGGACAATGAACCGTAAACTATTTACTTAAATTACTCGGAGTACTTAATGGATTTGAAATCTATTTAGCCAGAATCAGATTCTATTTAAAATATCAACATTTGAATTTATATACAATCTAAATTTATTTTGTATAAAATGATATATTTTTAAATAAATATAAAACAAATAAATTTTCATTATAAACAAAATGAAATATCGTGGCAACTCTGGTCTTGCAAAGACAAGGTTTCAGGATCTAAACCGCATTTAGTGCAACCTGATATTAAGCAGTAGCAGTAAATTGAAGTTTTTATCTAGCTGAATATATCTCCAAGTGAAAATAGCCTTTCAAAACATTGCTGAATAAAAAAGTTAAGTCAAAAATACTAATTTAAAGTGTACAAAAATATAATTACAACCAAGAAAAGACAACCACTGGGTGTACCTTCTAGTATCCACACGTGACTACAGACAGTAGCGATGACGTTTGTGAACTCGCTCATTATGCGGCAGCCATTAAAATTTTTAAGAAATTAGGTGTACCAACAAAGATGAACATAAATTTAAACAGTAAGATGTAAAAATTATGCAGCGGTTAAAATATTCATTATTTTCATTATTGAAATGTGTTGATATATATATATATATATATATATATATATATATATATGTATATATACAATTATATATAATAATCTAATATTCTTGAGTTCTAATTATGAATTGTTTAATTTTATTTATATAATAAAACTTCCGAGTTATTTTGGACAGTGTTTTTTCACAGAAGAAAATCTATTTTCATAAAAACATTAGTAATGATATTTAGAATTTATTTTCTATCACTGCTAATATAAGGACATAACTTGAATAATTTGTTTTTTTTGTAGTTCTCTTATTTTGCGATAAGTATCATCCCTTAATTGTTAATTAACCAATAATTAATTTTTATATGCATATAACTTATATTTTTTCTTCCTTATCATAGCTGATTTTAATATAAAATATGTTAACATATTTAATTATAATTATATACAAAGTTAATTATAATTATATACAAAGTTAATTATAATTATAAGCATCACATCAATTTTATACAGACGTTACATGGTACTTTATTATCGGATATTTAGCGATAAATATAATTTTAATTAAACACTTGAATTAATTTTAATATTATTTACTCATGCAATTATAATTATGAAATTAAAATAATAAAAAAAATAATAATATGAGCGGGAATCGAACCTCCAACAACAGACGCAAAAATTAGAATTCTATCACCTTACCACTCGGCTACGACTCAAGTGATAAGAAAGTACGTTGCAAGCTATCTATAGTGTCTATACCCATGATTCATAAAATTTCAAAATGTTCGACAGACTTGAATATTTACACACCTAACTTCACAGCGTTTTTACACACAAATACATGCGCAGCCGCATAATGAGCGCCTGTCATCGCTACTGTCTGTTGATACTTTACCCAGCTGTGACAAAAACTGATATAGAAAGATTGTAGTTCATGTGGAATTAAAAATAATCATGAATAAATTAAGTGTTAGACACGATAATAAACAATGACAAAATTAAAAAAAAAATCAAATACTGAATTTGGTATTTGTAAATTAACATCAGGTGTTAGATAATGCATTTTAACTATTTTGATTTGATTTAAGGAAACAAATTGATCACAGAGATTTTACACTTTCAAACGATGCAATAAAATTATATCAATGACATCAATCAATCAATCTAATTATATGATCGTGTAATAAAATTGTCAATAGATTTGATTAACCACATATATTATCAATGTGTTCATAAACAATGAATAATGATAAAATACAGATTTTAAGACTGATTCCAATATATGCTTTATTGCATAATGTGCTAGGCGGAATATTTCCTTGTTTATTCAGAAAACATAAAAGTTACTTGACCAGTTCTTCGTAAAACATGTTATTTATTTAATTCAATTCAGCAAAAGTGATAGTTTTTAATAGACATGTAGGTTAGATCAACGTATAATAAAGCCATTAAGAGCAACCCGAAATTGCAAAGCAAAGCACGATTTTTAGCTTGGTTCTTCTCGTATTTATGTCGATCTGGATTAGATTAGATCAGCTAGAAAATACGAAAAAGATTTCTTATAATATTTAAATGCAAGTAATTTTAATTTAAATTATATAGAAAATTACTAGCATCAATAAAATTAATTACATATTAAAAAACAATCAATATTAACTGGTGTCTTGTAATATTCTCCCATCACGATCAGATAAACTCAAATTTAGATGCTAAGACAAATGATCTAATTTACTTTATTCAGGAATATCCTTTACATCTGAAATTAAAGTTTTTGTACGATAGGAAATATGAATATATATGCATATACAATTAATTTTTGCTCATTATATCATATAGTCTCCACTAGCACTAATCAATTTTCTCAAATGAATGTCGAATTGGCTCCTTCTAACATTTTCAAGCAATGTCGAATGAAAATAAAAGTATATGTATGAATTATAAGCATATAAATGATTTTATGTTCTAGCAAATTTACAAAAAAATTTTTATGATTTTCACCATGGTAATATTTGTCCCTTATTCAGTTTTTTTTTATCCCGATTTGACCCTAATTTTTGGGAAGTATTGGTTGCAATGTAATTGAACGGCATTACTTGTTAATAAAATATGACAATACTAATTAATTAACAATTATTTTTAAACTAGTGGGGTGCATGGCATCGTGCCTTAAGGCAAATTGCTGGAACTTCCCATACCAATTTTTTTTTTTAAAAAGATTAACATTTTTGCTTTAACTGCTTAGAGACAAAATATCGATACCGCCTAACGGATAAGAATTGGTACAGAACCCATAGGAATGTAAACAAAATTTATACTTATTGTTAAAATCTCTATAAAATATCTGATAATTTGATGTGCATATATCTAATAATTAATTTTGCACGCCAGATGGCATTTTTTTTTACTTTTTTTACTAGATCTTCGAAACCGCTAAACCTGCCTTTATGAAAATTTGATCAATTCTTCATCTTGTTAATACAAGTAAAATGTTTTTTTAATTATTCAAATCGGACGCTCCGTTCTCTTAAAAACTGAGTTGCCGTTTTTGACACTTTTTGCCCCATATCTTCAGAACAGCTAGACCTGCCTTTGCCAAAAACTAGTCAACACATCTCCTTATCAATACGAATCGAATGTTTTTTGAATTATTCAAATCGCTTCATTCGTGTTCCCGAAATCGTCGACAAAAATTTGTATCCGAACGCGCATACACATGCACACACATACATCCATTTTTTCTATAATATTCAGAATATTATATTCAAATATTTAGAAACCTCTGAAACGTAAAGATATATAAAAATTTTCATTTTCGATTTTTTTGCGATTACTATAACTTACCCTACGGGAAGTTAATAAAATATTGTGGCTGGATTAGCAGACAGAGTGGCATTCCTGACTCACACGCTGGAGGTTCTGAGTTCGATTTCCCGGCAAAGAATTTGAATTAATACTAATTGTAGTTTTTTTTCTCTCTCTCAAATTTTCAATCTCTAATTCTCGAATCCTTATACATGATTATGATTATATTTTTACATATATATATATATATATATATATATATATATATATATATATATATATATATATATATATATATATATATATATATATATATATATATATATATATACATATATATACATATATATACACACACATATATATATATATATAATATATATATAGTCGTAGTCATTAAGTAGTTAATTTGAAATTATAATAGAATTATGAATTGTAATAACGAATATGTATGTAAAAATAATCAGAATCATGTATATATAAAGATTGAAAAATTAGAATTAAAAAAGAATGAAAGTAGTAAAAGAAGTAAGAGGTATTTAGAAGATAAAATTAGTTGATAGTAAAAAAGAAAACAGAAGAATGAAGGTGGGTAAGTTGAAAAATATATACGGTAAGAAGAATAGGATTTAAATGAAGAAGATAGTATGAAACTGTAGATTGTATAGAAGTAATGTTGTAGGTGGCTAAATGTTCGGCCAAGCCAAAAAAAGAGCATGTACAATATATGTTATATATTGCATATTAAATACTAAAATCCGCATTTTAACTACAATTTTTTTAAAATTCCAACAACTAAATGTAAATAATCCTACACACTTTCAGGGTACAATTGCTCAAGTTGTACCCCACCTGAGGAAATAGTGCTATAATATTTAATGCAATTATCTTTGGCGTTCACTCAACTTTTATTTAGTTGATTCTTGATTAACTATTACCGTAATTTTATTATCTTTGGATTAAAATAATTGTTTTTACCAAACAAAATTTTCCAAAATTGTGTTTTCGGCAAGATTAAGGCTCGTAGAAGCCTTAATTGTACAACCTATAGCCTTAGTAGTATCACCTACTAATAAATAACTACTATGTAGAATTTAGTCTGAGATCAATATTAATTAGTTATTAATAATCAAATCAAATACAATTATTGAAATAAAATGTGAAATAAAATAATATTAAATAGTAACATATTCGTATAAAATTATTATGTCTATGGATGCTAAGAATGATGGATTCACGTGCTTATCAAAAATACGCATTGTACTAAACCGGAAGGATTAAAAAATTTTGCACATGTACAATTTAAGCTGCAATTTTAATTCCAAATTTTACTTGAAAATTCAGATTAAATGTTCAGAAAATAAGCCAATTTCAAGCACTGTGGTGTGAACTGGCAATGAAAAATCTCTCACACTATTCGATGTTGAGACATATTTTGAATGTTGATTTTCAGCCAATTGTCAAAATAAAAGTAACCAAATAAATAATAAAATATTTATTTATTTGTTTCGACACGGATTGTGTGTCATCATTCAGCAACCCTTTTTGAAATTTTGTTGTACAGTATGTAAAAGAATTTTATGGAATGCGTTCGGTTCTTTGCTCAGAACTTACATTACACAAATCTTCAGTTTAAATTTAAAACCAAAAAAATGTTTACTTTATATTGTTTATTTTCTATATGTTAATTAAATAATTTTTTTTATTGTTTTCCTGGTGTAGTATATATCAATTTTTTACTTGTCATTTTATGTTTTAATCAATTATATATTTTAAATTCAAAATTTAATTTTTTTAAAACTTTGTAAAAATTCTTTTAGATACTGTATAACAAAAATTTCAAAAAGAGTTGCTGAATGATGACATCCGTGTCGAAACGTATAAATAAATATTTTATTATTCGTTTTCTTTTATTTCGACGATTGGCTGAAAATCAACATTTGATATATATATATATATATATATATATATATACTCGTATATATATATATATATATATATATATATATATATATATATATATCAGTGGTGTTGTCGAGCCGGAACGCGCCGGAACGTCGTTCCGGCAAATCATTTGTGGGAAGGAACGCGTTCCGGCAAGAAAAAATATAAAAAATCGCTACATACAGAAAATGATTTAATAAGTAAATTTTATAAATTATTATTCAACTAATTTTTATTAAATGTTCTTATTATTGAAATAAACATACATATATGTGCACACAATGGGTTTTGTAATAATTTTTGTTTCTTTCCTTTTCGAACGGAACCGGAAAAAACATGAGAACCGGTTTTTGAAACGGTTTATAAACCAGATTTAAATTTTAGCGTTCCGCCAAAAAATATTAGCACAACACCACTTATCAAAGTCGTTTTTAATTTAGTTGCAAATTGAGGTGTATGAATTGAAATATTAATTACAGTACAGTAGTGTATTTCAAATTTCACATATGTTACTTTAAGACCGAAAAGTGTCTGACACCCTAATATTGCGGATATAAGTTCGACTTGTTTCGGACATAGCGGACGTTAGTCGAATAAAATAAATAATTTAAGACATTCATATAATGGAAATTGATTGTAGCGAAAAAAGCAATTCTATAAATACAAAAGCATAAGAACTGCAAAAAAATGTAATATTTCAATAATTGGATGAATTTTTTGCCATCTAAGGCAAAAATATAAGCCGTTCGATCGCTTGTACATTTTTACATTCCAACATTTATTGGTAATTTTTTTTTAATCATTGTTTTATTGACATTTATTTATTGGTAAATTAGTTGACAATTTATAGCAAAAGAGTTACCCTGATATTTCAATAGACTTATTGTCTAAATTTCGGCCTACAATTTGAGATTTGTGCATATTCATAGAAACTTTGATCTTTTAAAAATCTGATGAAGGTGCTGTGGAATTGATGATCACTCAATTATTGATTAACCTGGTAGTAGATTGAAAAATTGTT
This sequence comes from Ctenocephalides felis, assembly GCF_003426905.1. NCBI lineage: Eukaryota > Metazoa > Arthropoda > Insecta > Siphonaptera > Pulicidae > Ctenocephalides > Ctenocephalides felis. Next base: position 143,570,527 of record NW_020538040.1, read on the forward strand.
TTTCTAGACTAGTAATTCCCAACGTGGGGCACACGCCTCACAGAAAAATCCATTTTTAAATTCAAATGGGGGAGGCAAATTAAAAAATTACACGAATTTAACCCACTTGCTTTGGGTGATTTGAATGTAATTTGTAAATACTGTTAAAAATTCGTTAAATATATTATGATCATTGTTTAGTTTAAGTGAGCACAGGATGCATGTGCAAATCATATAATATTACCATATATATTTCCATAGCTTAGGTAAATAAGCATCCCTTTTTAGGTCTAATGCAAACTTTCTCAATATTACGGATTATAGAAAAATTCCAAATTCTGTATGTATTAGTCTCTATATTTATAAATTGCCATCCCTTCTAGACAGAGGTATAATAATTTTTATGTTATATTTTTAAATTTAGAATTTTTAGAATTCAGTAAGTTGCGAGACTAAGAACATCTTAAGAAAATCAGCTCGCACAAGTTACTCAAACATTTAATAAAATTTATAGTTTTATGTTTATTGTCGCACAATGCACACAATAGTTTAAAAGTGCAGTAATTAATTTTCCATGAAGTGATAACGGCAAAGGCAGCAGTAAGGTGTAATCGATGCCATAACGGGTATTTTGGATATTTTAGATATTTAATACCGAGATAAAAATTCTTATAGAAAAAATAATATTTATAAATTAAATCTTATATTCATTCGCATTTTTTATACGATAACACCTACATCATAGGTTCTTATTCGTGTATTTTTATAGCCTTACGTATGCCTATACGTTGCATTTTATACTACACGCCTTACATCTATACTACACGCCTTACATCTATACCATTCGCTATATTTCATCATATACTCTCAAATCCTTACATTGTATACCGAATACACCTAACCTATATCTACTATATATCCTATTACCTATAATTTCCCTTACACATTACATTAACCCTACCGAGAATCGAACCCGGGTCCGCCCGCGGTGATAACAGTGCGTCCAATATTATACTATTGGTGGGGATACCCGATAGGATAGTGGTTAAGGCGCGCGACTGCCACGCGGAGGTCTTGGGTTCAAATCCCGGTATAGACAGATAGAAATAGATAGGTAGAGATAATAAAAAAAATACATAGGCCGTAAGGTAAACCTATATAATATAGGTGAATATATAAATTAGACAGTATTATTTATAAGAATTAAAAGGTATGTAGGTATATAATAAGTTAATGACGGTATAGGTATCTCACGGTATGATAGATAATAGATATCTATATATGATATACAATAATATAGTATACAATAGTATACAATAATACATAGGTCGTAAGGTAAACCTATATAATATAGGTAAATATATAAATTAGACAGTAGTATTTATAAAAAGTAAAAGGTATGTAGGTATATAATAAGTTAATGAAGGTATAGGTATCTCACGGTATGATAAAAGATAATAGATATCTATATATGATATACAATAATATAGTATAGTATGATAGGTAATAGGTTATCTATCATATTATTAGGTTAAGTCTTATAAAGTATTGTAATAAATCTTGAGTACTTTTTATATCATAATAAATACCTGTAAGTATTAATGAATACAAATAATACCACAAAAAATATAATTAATGTTATTAAAGAATATAAATTATGTACTCAATGATTCCCTCATACTTGTACAATTTAATATATAGACTAGCTGTATATAATAGAGTTAATTATATAAGAAGTCAATATATTAGATTTGTGAGTTCTTATCGAAATATATCAAATTTTTTGAACCGGATTTTAAATTTTAGCGTTCCGGCAAAAAAAATATTAGCACAACACCACTGATATATATATATATATATAATAAAGTATATTTATATAAAATTATCAGAAAACGCTTAGCAAAGTAAAATATTAGTAACTTTGATTTAACATCTAGTTGCCAAATTTCCAGTGCATGAAATAATAATAATTTGAATCTGTAACATACGATTACACATTCAAAATCAGCATCATCTCTTTGTTTTAAAATCTCGCATCCTTATCTTCGACGAAACCACTTTCATTTGTTAGTACAATCTCTTGGCTTACGTAACGGTGTGTGATGTTTCAGAATTATAATTAATACGCGAATTAATAATTATCTATACGCGCCTGAGAGAAAAATTCGTTTTAATGAGAAGAAAACCAATTTTTAAGAATTATTTTTTTTAAGTAACTCTTGCATACCGGGTGTATATAACATGGATTTTCGAAAACAGCTTCAACTCGCAAATTTAGTAATGGTGGTATAATATATTTAAAACTAGTTGGTATTGGTATTTAGCCTTGAGGCAAGTTACATGAACTTCCCGATATGTGCAAATAATCTACTTAATCAATAAAAAAATAAATTAATTTATGAGTGGATTTATTACACATAATTGAAAACGAACGAACACGTTAACTCAGAGTATTTTCAAAAAGCAAATTTACAAAAATCAAGAATTATTATATTTGAACCAGTTTCCGTAGAATTTTAATGGTTTAGTATGTTTATTAAGACCAGTACTATATTGTTATACCAAGTAAATCGTCTAATTTTAATTTTAGCTAACGTCAAAAAAACTACTCATTTTCTCAAACTTTAATGAATTTTTAAAATTAAACTACTTGTCGTAAAGCCGTAATATTACAGTAAGTTCTATAAGACCATGATAAATATCGCTAAAAAAAATTCCATAAAAATCGGCCTAATTTTTTTTTTTCAACAGTTAATTACAACGGCTCGGTAGATTTTCACCTAAAACTAATTAGTACCATTCCCAACTAATATCTTTCGAACAGTTTTTATTTTTTAAAATTGGTTCGGTAGGATGAGCTTAAATGTGGACGAAAAGTTTAACACTTTTATTTCAAATTATAAAGAAACGGCTTGGCAGATCGTCGCACAAAACTGGCAAACGATAGTCCTCATCGAAATACATCAAATGGGTTTTAAATTTCTGAAATCGGCCCAGCCGTTTTCGAGAAAACGTCGATTTACGGCAAAAAATCTGTTCACATACACACACACACACACACTTTTTCCAAATTTGGTGTCATTCGATTCACAATGGCTTGAAACGTCGAGAAAACATAAAATTAGCGAATCGGATTTTTTTATGAAAACATAAACTTCTCCTTCGGGAAGTTAATAATAATATAATGGTAATATATTTTGTTTATTACATTATATACTTAAGTCATGGCATACTAGTATCGTTACCTGTTTTATGTAGTTATAATTAACCAGTATACTATCATGAAGAAGTGACTTTTTAAATTCAAATAAAAAAAAAACATTCTCAAATATCAAGACATTTAGAATATTTTGAGGCTATCAATTAACACTTTTGAGCCAAATTGTTCGTCTTTGGTAGTAATTTTCCTGAAGCAGATATGGCAAGTCTCTCAAATAATACTCTCCAATCTTCTTCGAAGGACAAGGTCTATATAATATATACGACACTAAATTACATCTAGTCCATATTCGCATCCAGTCTGATCTGAATCATTTCCAAAATATGGCAAAATGTTAGTAATGTATTTTTGAAACTCATTAGCATGTCAATACCCGTGTCGAAATTTAAAACCTTTTTATGTTCTACAGCGCCTTCCCCAAAACGCGGTAAAAAAAACTATGTAACTATATAAACCCTAACGCCATACAAGTGCAAGACCTTCCCAGGGGATTTAGGACATGCTTAGAGCAGTTTTAGTAACCTTAAGTCCGTAAAAAGGTTTTAGATTCTAAGAACTTTAAGCGTTTAAAAAGATCCTTATACGTCAAAATATCGAGGTGTAATTTTAGATTAGGTATTTAGTAAGGTTGTTTTCTATCCTGAAATATTATATATATATATATATATATACATATATATACACACATAAACATACCACTAATAAAACAAGATTTATTTTTTATTTATTATTTATTCTCTTATTTGAACAACATTTATTAATGTATTGAATTAACAATTTCTTTTGAATAATAGAATTACTTAATCTGTTACACCAATCTAAAAAAAAAAATATATATATTAATAATATCCACATATACATATACAGATCTGTATATTTTTACTATAAACATTATTATTGTTAAATGTGGAAACATATCATGATGAAATGCAGTTCTTTAATATAAGTGTTATAGTTTATCAAATTTTTAGATAATAGTAATATCAATTTAATGTTGACAAAACTGTAACTAATAACCCTCGAAATAATTTTCGGTCTATGGCTGGCCGCCGACAAACAATAATACTTCACGCACTACATGTCCATTCGTGGCCCATTGCACTCTCTGACACATGCTCAATATATAAAGTTCTAGTTTTTGGAAGATAAAATCCACACCCTGGTGATAGTTCTTCCTGAAATATTGGATATTAGCTCGGGTATTGTGATATCTTTCAAAAGATATTATTTTAAATTAAGTTTATTTATTTATTTACCATGTTATCACCAGGTGTATAAAAGTGTTCGGGAACCTATATTAATAGAAAAAAAGATGATTTGCTTGTACATATATAAGAGATGAGAATCATGTGTTTACTATGTGAACCAATAGTTTAGATACTCTTGAAATCTTTCGAATCGATAGCTGTCAAATATTAATCATCACATTTGAATTATTTAATTTTCTAAAAATAATATCCAATTTATCTAGATATTGGAATCCACTATGTATGATGACAAGTAATATAATAATGTTATTAATTACCTTAAAATAATCATTCGACTCAACTTCATTATTTTTGTTCTGAAGTCTATATGCATATTTCAATACGGATCCCTTAGCTCATGATTTTTTAAGGCTTCCTTGGTTCCTAATCGAATATGAATATGTATAAGCGCATTAGAGTCTACATTAGAGAACAATATTATTATTACATTATACTATACCTTTTACTGGATATGTCATTGCTAATGACTTGATGTGCTCTTCGGAGAATTCACCAGTAGTCACTATTTCTGAGTCACTGCACACATCTGCTTGCTCCAAAACCTGAGACTCATCCGCCTGCTGAAAATCCACTGGAGACCCAACTGTAGCTTCATATGAATTTTTTTCCACATACAAAATCATCTCCTCGTCGAACACATTATCAAAAATCGTTGGCTCAGCTCGCAAGTCTGCGTCCATATTTTTTATTAGTTGGGCAAGTTGAGCAATCGAAATATCTCGAAAACTATTCACCGGCTGTTTAGGCATTATATGACGAAAAGATAGAGATTTGGGAGAAATAAACATCCCGCAATCGCTAGGGGCCGCTGGACAAATGAGTGAGGCTCACGGCCGTTTTGTTTATTTTGAGACCAAAAAGTAAAAAATTAATTCATCACGAGTTTTCATCTGGTTTAGTCAAATGTTATTTAGTTTTAATCTGGTAAATGTTATTCTTCCATATAATTATAGTACTTTTAATATGCACAGAGATTCTGGGTATAATTCTCACGGTTTTTTTTATAAACTCACTTTTATTTTGAAATTCCGAGTTAGGGTTAGTTGAGCATAGTTGCTAAACTTGTACTGTCACTAAGACAATTACTATTAACTTTCAGAAATTAATTATTATTTTTAAGATTTAAGCTAAGTCTATAAGTAATAATATAAAGAAATAATGATTTTAAACAAAAATACTGAATATAATGGTAAAATAATTCCCAAGATACGATATTGGTTTGTTGATTCTACTTTTGGTTAATTATTCAAAGAAAATTACTATAAGTTTTGTTTTCTCTGTCAATAAAGACTATAAATATAGAACTGGTTATTAAAAACTTATTTTATTTCATCATTAATCGACATTGAACCTATAATTTCATTATACTTTCTTAGTGCTCAACTTGCCTCACCTATGGGGTACATTGAGCATACTTGACTTTTTGCATTTAAACAGCTGTAGCTTTTAAATTTTACTTATTACTAAAAAATAGTATTAACACTTTTGTTAAGTGATAAACAACAAATCCATTAAGCCGTATAGCAATTTATTGAGACTTTTCATTGAGGAGCTACATCCGTTTAAGTAAAAATTTGCTCAACTAGCCCCGCCCTACCCTAATACTCGCACACTGTAGTTTCTTCTTATTCTCTCGTATTTCATAATTTTGTTGAATTACTTCCTCAACAAAAACTTTGCTTGGAGGAACATTCAAACGACCGTCCACCGTTGCGTCAGATATATCTAACGCTTTTATGTTGCTTTATAATTTTATTTAGAGTTACAATTTAAAAGAGTGCCAGAAAATTCTACCAGCTAAAAATGTTAAATATCTGGAAATATATTTGGATCTAAAACTAATATGGAAAACCCACATTATTGCTAAAATAAAACAAATCAAACAGAAGATTGCAGACCTGATAGGCTAATGAGGCGAAAATCAATCCTATCGCTTATTAGTTATTGATTTATAAAATTGTAATAAAGCCTATCTGGATCTACGGTGTAGAGCTTTGGGGTTGCGCCAGCATGTCCAACATTGTTTTAATGCAACGGATGCAATCCAAAATCTTAAGGCAGATCACCGACGCACCTTGGTATGTAAGTAATTAGGGTTTGTCGGTTTTCAAAAACCGGTTTTAAAAACCGGTTTTTTGGCAAAAATTATGGAATTCGAAATCCGGTTTTTTAGTGAAAAAGTCGGTTTTCACTGTATAAATGGAAAATTACAAATGTAGCCAAATATAGAAGACAGATGAAAGCGTTTTGATTCTTGAAATCATATCGTTTCAATAGCATTTGATATCTTATCAGTCTGCAATGGTTCCCAGAAAGGTTTTGTATATAATATTTTAGATTTTTATACCAGTGTATATATTAATTTAAATCAGTGTGACTTCTCTTGAAGAAGTAACTTCCTCTACTCAAACTTACAAAAAAGAATTTTAAACTCTAGAAGCCACAAACTAAAGAACAAAAAACTTAAAGTATAATTAAGCATAATTTGGTCGCAAGTATGAGAGTATTTTTTAATTCAGGAAATTTTGTGAGTAAACAAAGGACATGTCTAACTAGCAATTCAATATACGTTCTCAGTTTTATAAATCATATTTTATTAAACAAAAAATAATTAAAATGTTTAAAATTAATTAATTAAAATTGCTCGGAACAGAAATAAAAGTTTAACCTAATTGTTTTTAAAACCAAAATTAATATTAACAAGTATGCATCAACATGTATCTAATATTTCTTTATTTTTTTTATTTAATGATTTTTTTCTTATTTAAAATTGTATTATTTTTATTTATTCGAAAACTTTCCTTTCACTATCATAAAAATATTTTCATTCTTATATGTGAAAATGAAGAATGAATAACAAATAATTATTTTCAATTAATTAAGATAAACTATTATTTTTTAGTTCTGCTAATTAAAATTAAAATAATTTTGTTTACTATCTATTAAATTGAACAATAAATAAATTCAGTCAAATACTGCTCTAAATTACACTAAATTTGCGAATAAATTACAGAATATTCGAGCAAATATTTATTTTTTATATAAAATTCGAAAACCGGTTAAAACCGGTTTTTTAGTAAAATGAAAATTCGAAAACCGGTTTTCTGAAATGTCGGTTTTTGTATAAACCCTATAAGTAATAAAGTGATCCATGACGACCTCAATATTTCTTTTATTAAGGATGTAATTAGCAGCAGAAGTTCAATCCATCACTCCAAGCTAGAAAACCATCCAAATCATCTTATAGCACCTCTACTTATGACTCCATCTACTAGAAGGTTGAAGAGAAAAATTCATTTGGATTTGATATAGCATAGTGAGCTGTTCATTGGAACAGTTTCACGGATTATTTAGTTTATATTATAATTTTACCTTTAGTTTTAATTATGTTATGAGTTGTAATTATTATTATTTTTATTTTAACTTTTATATATTATTTTAATTATAGTTACCTTCTTGTATCAGCTCTGTAACTCATAGAGTCATTTTGACTCTGATTGATATAATTTAATAAAATCAATAAAAAAAAATTAAAAAAGACTGAAATTCTTCAGTTCAGTATTCTGTGACTATTTACAGAAATATATTTTCTATGTAATAAAACTGTTGGAAATTATTTATATTTATACAATTATACAATTACATTTATTATAGGTACAAACCTTATACATATTATTAATTAAATATTAAATTTAACTTATATTAATAATATGTACTTAAGACACAATTCTATATTAAATGACATATAATTTGAAATACAAATGTTTATTTAATAGCTAGAAGTTGTAACATGTATTTATGAATAGAGCAAAAAACATGATTTTTAAAGAAGTTATAAAGAAATTGATAATTTTTTTTATATTTTAAATTTTTGAAATCTACTTATCTGTCTCAAATCTTTTATTACTGAATCATATTTTTCACTCAAAGTGCCACCGTTTAAACGTCATATTTAATCGGACTTCGTTTTAAGTGCAACTGTCTCAAGTTGATAGTCCATTTAGGATGTTTTTCGGCTAATTCAAATAGCTTAAATTCGAAATCTTCATATATAAATAAACAAAGATATAATTTACTTATTCAACCGCACATACTTATATTTTTGTATTTTCCCTGCTTTCTGAACTAACATTTGATTCCACAATAAATGAAAATACATTTGGTAAAGATCTTTCTTTGGTGATGTTTCTTCATATACAATTCATCAACAGTCACAGATAAGTGTTCTCCTAGAAAATTGAAAGTAACATATAAAATGCAAGAACAATATTCGGAATATTCAACACGCGGTTATGTTTTTTTTATTTAAATCTTTTTATTTTTATAAGAAAACAAGCCTATCATCTCACTTTTATAATCAATCATTTTAATTCTATATAATATTAAAACTAAACACTTCAATGAACAAATTATTACCTATGATTTTCTAAACATTTAGTGCAACACTGAATATTCCAAAAAACAAAGTTAATAAAATGTTGCAAGATTCATTCAATTGGTATAGTTATAACTCTCATATTTAATAAGGTCGTCCAGCTCGACCTATTGCTACATGTACTAAATTATGTCTCGAAGGCGTTTGTCTGATCGACCAATTTACAAAATGTTTGTGTTTATAGCCCTTAATTAAATACATGGTTGAAGGTGTAACCTTTAACATCCGTTTAAGCAATGCACTCATATTTTATGAGAATGTAAAAAATCAACTAATAAATTTTAAATTCCTCTACATTGGACCAAAAAACCGGATATCTTTCGAACTTGTTAATGTGTTTTTTGTGCATAGTAAATATTTTGCATTCGAGCAGAGACAGCGCCGAGTTCTCACACGCGCCGAGTAATAAATTTGTTAAATTTGGTAAAAAAATCTATGAGAACTACTTAGTTATGTAAATTGATGAAATTGAAACTGATCAGAGCGCAATTCTAAAAGTATATTATAAAAACTAGCTAAAAGATTTAGCTCGTTTTTCTAAATATATTACTTTACAGTATATTTCAGAGCTAATTATATTTTTAAAAATATTTATAAGAAACTGCTTTATACTTATACTCGCAGAAGAACTGTATTCTCAATTAAGCTTGAAAGAGCCTAATACTAAGGCGACCATACGTCCCGGTTTGGCCGGGACAGTCCCGAATTTCAACCTAGTGTCCCGGATTGTTCTAAGAGCGATAATTATAAAAGTGGTTTGCTTAAACAAACTCTGATTTACAAAACTAAAAGTGACCGTCCAGAAAAAATAAATTGGTCACCTTACTAGTACAATCTTAACTCAAGAGGCTGGATTTTTCATAATAAAATCATAACAATATTAAAAAGTCAAAAATTAAGTAAACTTCATAACCTATTCGATATTTCGTACCCTATTATTTACAATCAGGGGCGTATCGTGAGCCAAACCTCTTACCAATTTTTTTTTGGAATTTCTCACGAAATAATTTATAACTGAAAATAGCTGTAGTTTTTAACTTCCCGAAGAAGAAGTTAATGTTTCCACCAAAAAATCAAATCTAAAAAGCTAATTTTATGTTTCTTTGGCGTTTAAAGCCATTCTGAAATGATCAAGATCAAATTTAGAAAAAGTATGTGTGTGCCGATTTTTAGATTTTTTGTACACGTTTTGTAAATTGCAGCCGTTTCTTTGTAAATTGCAGAAAAGGGTGAAATATTTCGTCTGATAGATTTTAAAAATCGAATAAGATTAGTTCGGAATCGCGCTGATTAGTTTTTGGCAGGGTCAAATTTCTTCATAATTAAATGCTGCAAAAAAGTTTTTGGACAATTTTTCTGAAACTTTATTTGGAAATAGTGATCATGGTCTTAGAGAACATACATATTACGGCTCTACAACAAGTGGTTTATTTTGATAATTAAAAAAAACGTCATGATTCAAAAGTCGATTTTGTGATGTAATGTGTAAAAATGTTGAACCGATTTCACAAATTTAAAGGGCAAATACCTATTTTAACTCATATTTTAAAGCTCACTTATATACTTGAGATAAATGATTTAAACTTTGCAATTCAGTTTATATAATTTTTAGAAATATGAGATAAGGTCGTTCATTATACCTCCACCTGATTCAATTGCTTATTCACTTTTTATGTAAACTTATATAAACATCATTGTCCAATTTATAATCTCTTCTATTTTGTCTATAAAATACGAATAACAAAATTTACAGTATTTAAAATATATTTGAAAACACTTAATATTCTTCGAATATTTCATTACGGAACGGCAAGTTCCAGCAATGTGCTTTAAGGCACAATGCCATACACCACTAGTTATATAATATATTACATAATAAAATCAAACAAGTATATGATATAAATTGTTTTCACCAAAACCATTTTTTGAGTAAATTTTCCGGTAAGCACAATTTCAGTATTAACGGCGTTTGAAAATTTATATTCCGAATGTATCATATAATGTTCCCAAATATGTCAATATTTATAAAGTAAATTATTTTCTAAATAATTTATCTGTAGTTTGTTGCTTCGCTGCTTCTTGTATCAGAATTTACTAGACTTAAAAAAATATGACCAATTAACTTGATCCAATAAATTGAATCTAATAGTAATAACACACTGGAGTAACTACTATCTGTATTTATATGTAAATAATGTATATCAAAATAATTTATAGAATTTATTTATGTTATGATGATTACTAATAAAAGAGTGAAAAAATATTAGTAGTTTTACCTGACAAAGTAGTAGTATACTACGGTAAGTTAATAATCATCAATGTAATATGAAAAAAATGATTTTCCGGTTTGAGACCATGAATTAAAACTAAAAACTGATTCCTCTTTTTACCTTCCCGTAGGGTAAGCTATGGTAATCGCAAAAAAAAATCGTAAATATTTTTTTTGCATATCTTTACGTTTTAACGTGTTCTGAACATTTTGGCATACTTTAGAAAAAATGGATGTATGTGTGTGTATGTATATATGTATGTGTATGTGTGTGTTGCATCTTTTATACATATTTCAATAATAAGAACACATTTTATATTTCTATGGGTTCCGTACCAATGTTCATCCTTGTACTGCGCCGCGGCGTGCACGCGCTTCGATATTTCGTTTCTACGCAGCTAACGTATTGCGATTGGTTTAAAAAAAGTTCACAATTTGCGAAATATTTCTATATTTATTGTTAAAAATATCAATTTTTTTTAAAAAAAATGAAAAATCCCAAAAATCGATTTTTTTTCAAAATTCTAAAAGAAAATCTAATCTTATTTAAAAAAATTTAATTTATGGTCCGAAAAGTTCCAGCAATTTGCCTTAAGGCACAACTAGTTCAGTAACAAGGGATTTTGCCAACAAAAAGCTTTGGAACAATACCAGGCTTTATTTTAGCTACTACGTACATATGATATTTTAACTTACGAAATTCTTTAAATTGTGTATGCGTTACGGGTAATCTGAAGATATCGTTCGCGAATACCGTTCATTCGATTGACGGTCCCCGCTCGCGAACATCTTTGTAATATTCGCTTACAACAGATACAGTTAATTTGGAGCACGTGTGTATGGTCTCCGGGATGGGAGAGTTAAGCTGGTGTCACATTCAATAGACCTAAAAATATCTGACCAAGTTACAACAACTACAACCAGACAGATTAAAATATTGATTCCTTAATATCCAAATTGCAATGCTTATGTAGTTAAAGATACGTTTATCAGAATGTCGACAGTGCATTTTTAAATTCTCTAATAAAAGTAGAAGATATTGGGTTTGTTTGTGCCAGGATACGGTAGTGACAGTCATAACAGCTAAACTATAGTGATTTTGATAAAGGGTCCAAAAGGAAAAAGATGTATGTTTGTTTGAACAAGTTTACATTATTGCATTGATTCAGCGCTCTACATCAAGAGATCTGTAGACCGCATTGTTTGTAAAGAGTCAACAAAAAAGTTTCTTTGATCGATTTCTTTTAATAATTCTGTTCTTTTGTAAAGATTGATCACTTTGGTAAATTGCTGTAAGTTGAACATTAGTAGTTAATTATCAGCAATTAGTTTTTGCGTAGATGATTTAGCTCATTCATAACACGGTTGTAACATGTGGTTGTGAGTCTTATCCTTTTCCTGTAAAGAATAAATAGATAGGTAAATTACAGCAATCGCAAAAAATCGAAAATGAAAATTTTTATATATCTTTACGTTTCAGAGGTTTCTGAATATTTTGGCATACCTTAGAAAAAATGAATGTATGTGTGTGTGTGCGTGTATGTATGTGTGTGCGGATACAAATTTTCGTTGACGATTTCGGGAACACGGATGAAGCAATTTGAATAATTCAAAAAACATTCAATTCGTATTGATAAGGAGACGTGCTGATTAGTTTTTGGCGGATGCAGGTCTAGCCGTTCCGAAGATATGGGGCAAAAAGTGCCAAAAACGGTACCTTAGTTTTTAAGAGAAGGGAGCGTCCGATTTTAATAATTCAAAAAACATTTTACTTGTATTGACAAGATGAAGAATTGATCAAGGGCAGGTCTAGCGGTTTCGGAGATCTAACAAATAAAGTAAAAAAAAATGCCATTTGGCAAAAATGTTAATCGTTTTTAAAATAATAATAATTTTTGGTACGAGAAGTTCCAGCAATTTGCCTTAAGGCACGATGCCTTAATTGCCTTAAGACAGAATACCACTTACAGCTAATTTTTTGAACAATTTGAACATTCTTTTTAAGCAATCGCGCTGCATAGCTGATTTGGAGTCGAAATATCAAAGTGCGTAAACGCCGCTTAGTCGTTTAACGTGTGAACATTGGTACGGAACCCATATAAATGTATACAAAATTTGTATTTATTATTATAATCTTTGTGAAATGTCTGATAATACACGATGTGCATATGTCTAATGTTCATTTTTGACCACCAAATGGCATTATTTTTTACTTTTTTATTGGATCTCCAAAGACGCTGGACCTGCCTTCACACAAATTTACCAGTTGTTCATTTTGTCAATTCGAATATAATGTTCTTTAAATTATTTAAATTGGACACTCCGCTATCTCAAAAACTGAACTACCATTTTATATCACCTTTTGGCACATCGAATTATTATTTTTGGCACTTTTTGCGCCATATCTTCGAAGGGGCTGGACGTCTCTGAGCCAAATACTAATCAGCACTCAATAGGAATCGAATGCTTTTTAAATCATTGATATTGATTGATCCGTGTTCTCGAAATCGTTGCAAAAATTTGTATCCGCACATAAATACATGCATACACAAACACACAGATACATTTATTTTTTTTCTAAGGTATGCCAAAATGTTCAGAAACTTTTGAACCGTAAAGATATGCAAGAATTATCATATTCGATTTTTTGAGATTACTATAACTTAACCTACGAGAAGTTAATAACCAATAAAAAGTATAAATGAATAAGTCTATAAAATTCTGAATAGGCATATTCAAATCTGACATTATAACTTCTTAGAAGTAAAAAAAACAATTAGGTGAATTGAAAATTCAGATAATCCATTCCTTACATTTAGATCTAACCTGTTTAACGGATGTCCCCGTTAGATGTGACATCATCCTAACAAAAGACCCAGAAACCAAGAGACCAAGATGCAAAGTTACCAAGATCCCTCCACCTGTGTCCGACCGTCCGTCTATGTACTTTTACAAATCCGTTTAACTTTTACTCGTGCCGAGCGTTTTATTAGTCAGATGCAACTCTGTTGCCGTTGAAGTAGCATTGTTTGTCGCGCTTGTCGTATAACGGTCGCACACGTGGGTAACGGTCGTACGCGCAGCGGCCGATTTTCACCCAAAGTTAAAATTTAAATTTAATTTGCCGAAAGGACATTGAACATTGACATTGTTCCGTGTATTTGAATCAGTGATCGACGTAATTTTGTTCGATTGATTTAAATTTTAGTGTTGTATTCGACGATAGTGCCATCAACGCTGGTTTTCTAGGAATTTTTAAATAATCCAGGAAAAATGATATTCAGGTAAATTTTAATATAACTCATTATTTTAAAATTAAAATTTTAAAATATATTGTACACATACACAAAATGACATATAAATAACGTTATAGCAGAAATTCAACAAGAAAATAACTTGCATTGTATTAAGAGCAATTTTTTAAAATAATTATGGAAAAATGATATTCAGGTAGAAATAAATGTAACTTATTAAATAATTCGAAATTTAAGTTATATCATATACATCCATTAAACCATATTTAAACAATGTTACAAAATAAATTAAAACAAAATAACTTTTGATACACCGATAGAGTTTTTTTTAAATAATCCAGGAAATTTATTAAAGTAAAAATAAATGTAACTAATTATTTATGGTTATTGGTCAAATCTTGACCAATTTTAAAATTAATTTTTTATCCACAAAATGATTTTTAGATAACGTTATAAAATACATAAAAACAAAATTAATAACTATTGTTAGATTAATACAGTAGTTTTATTTTATGTATTAAATTTCGAATATAATATAGAAATTTCGTATATAGAATATGAATTTTTTTCAAATAAAAGTGAAAATTTAATTTTTTTTCGATAATTTTTCTAACTGTCCGGAATAGACAAGTAAAGTTTTTGATGTAAAATAATATAACTGGTGTCTATAGTATATTAGTTTTGAATATAACTAATTAACGTCTATCCAGGTATAAATTATTAATGGAGTTTTTTTTTATTATTTTTTTTTATTCGTAGCATTTTTTATTATTCGTAATTTACATCTGAAATCAAATATTCTACACTTTCATATATTAAATATTTGATACTATAAGAACTACCTCACATTTTATGTATATATACAATTAGATTAAACAAAAGTTATAAAACACACCCAAATGATATTTTTAATAAAGTTTATATTGCCACGTCTAAACATTTTGAATCCATATATAATATTCTTTTACACAATGTTTTTAAAATAAACCCAAATATAACGTATTATTTCATATAATAAATTTTAAATTTAAATACGAAATTTTAAAAATTTAGGTCAACAGTTATTCTCTATCCAAGAATATCAGTTACTTTAATTTGTATTAATCCTATATTATTTTTCAAATTAAGTATTTCATACTTCAAAACTTTTGTAACACTTATCTATTTATAAGATAAAATTAAACAAAAATCATAAAATAAATTTAATATATAGTTTTAGTAGAGTTCGTATGACAGTGCCTGGCAAAATAAAATATTATTTTTGATTAATATAATATATCCATTTAACACGGAAATTCTTATAATTTTTCGTATCATTCGTAGTTTGCTTTCGCCAATTTATGCATGTCAATCATAAAATATATAAAAACATATTAAAATAGAAATATCAATTTAATTTTCAAATTTCACTATAAGAATACGTTTGGAACTTATCAGCCGCAAGCGTTTCACGGTATTACTAATACCTTCATATTTTTAGATATATTTTTTATTCATATAAAGTTACTACATCATCCTTTCCTTACATGAATTTAACTAAAGTATGTTAAAAATTCGAGGATCATCGCAATTAGTAGTACAAACATCATGTTGTGATCAAAATCGTTTGTATTGAATACTAATTCTGGTTAACAATGCCAAAGACAAAAACGTTATCATAGATATAATGTGAATTAGGACTAGGTTATTATTTTTATTGGAATGCGTATACTGATATACATATTCCAGTCGTATAACACACTGATCTAGATTCGAGAGTCCATAAAAAGGATAAATATCAGCAACATGAATCAGCTTACGCACAAATAATTGACATTGTTTTGATATATGATAGAATAATATAATTTAATTCTAATTTATTACTACTCAATATTTTACATATAGACAATGACAATCACGATTTTTTTATTTGTTATAATTAAATATTTTAATATTATAATTAAATATGACATTGTTCATACTATTTTGTTGAAAACATATTGTTCTTGATTGAGCGGTGCTTGAGCTTCATTTATTGTTACCTCACGTTGTGTAAAATACGATTTTCTCATAAAACGAGTTCGTGATGCAAAACAGCGTAATAAATCGCACAATAAATTTTAATATATAACTTAAACATACATGTACTTCAAGAAATATTAAAATATTAATGAAGAAATAATTTATTAGTCGGGTGGCGAGGTTTCTGTGGAATGAACGAAATGGTTATTCCTATTATGTATTTTAGTTTAATATTATATTAGTAAAAATTTTAACCGAAAACAAATAAAAATCCGTTGCTCATAAATAAATAAATATTAATTTTAAAACTTCTCCAATTTATTATATTTGATAGATTTTAAAGCAATATTTATTATGATTTCTATGACTTGGCATTTATGGTGGGTGCAAAATTAGTTCGAATTATCTATGATTTATTAAGAAATTTCAAGCAACATATATATATATATATATATATATATATATACATATGAACAAATATTTGTAAAGTTAAAGGCACGATAGATCTTGAGATAGAGTTGGTCATACATGTAACAATTTCTGTTTACTATGTCGAATTTTTGTGAAAATTTCAAACAAAATCTAATACTTGAAAAATAAGACGTAAATATTGTAGCATTAAATTGTTTAAATTGTATATAAACACTGAACATTAATCGCCACAAAAATGTCTGATTTTTTTTTCACGTGGGACATGGTAGTTTTATTAGATATGTTAAATTTGGCCGTCCTTATTATCACACTTAATCTCTTTACTTATTTATTATCTCTAATTACACTCTCTATTACATTATTTATTCTCTATTACATTATTCGTATTTTACTTCCATTACATTATATACATCTATCCATTGCTATCTTATAACATTTATACCAAGTTAAAAATATATCAAGAAAACAATGTATAAAAAAAATTCTGTTTGCCAAAATTTCTGAAAAAGCAGTCACACGTATATGACTAACATGGATCTATATTAAACAATTTTTCTCGATATATTGATTTGTACATGTCAGATATATATGTCTGACATGGCTCATGTAGAACATCTTAGTGTCAGATATATATATGACTGACATGTCAAATTACGTTTTAATTTTTTTTATAAAATTATAATGAGATGTTTAATAAATGGAACAAATATTTAGAGTTGTTGCGATCCTAGCCGATGCAACAAGACTATGCTTTTTACGAGCATTAAAAATTAACATCAATCCCATTTCAATTTGTTTAAATCTAACCATCAATCTATCAATTCTTTCTTCTAAATAGTATCTATTATTTGAAACAATGTAGAAAAAAATCTGTTGTCCGAATGGGAATTAAACGAAAGTTCAATCTCGGCTTGTAGGAACAAATGGCAACGATGAGAATATTATCGAATGTTTATGCAAATCGAGCGTGGGTTTATTCCGTGAAATTTGATTTTTTTCATCTCTCTTCTGATATGATGTACATGATAACTGATTGTGCGAAGACTTGTGAAACTTTGCAAAAAAATTATTTATAGCCACATGTCTTTCGCACAAAAATAAAAAATATGTTACTATGATGAATGTCGGATGAAGACATTGATGATTTGTTAGAACTCAGAAGTAGAATAATCTGTATTTATATATATTCAATATCAGTAGAATAACTATATATATATATATATATATATATATATATATATATATATATATGTGTGTGTGTGTGTGTGTGTGTGTGTGTGTGTGTGTGTGTGTGCATGTGTGTATAAGTATATATAACGCAAAAGTGTGGAATTCATGTTTCATGTTCAGCAAGATCTGTTCCCGTCGTGATTTATTATAGTTTTGTCGTTGACTTGTTGCACAAAATAGAAATTAATCAAATTATTCACACAAAAGTGAACAAGTCAGTAATTTTTGCAAATCTAATGCAATTTGTAGTACCTAGGAAAAATCATGGTCTGTAACTCACAATTAAGAATAGGATGTCAGTACTTTAGTTCTTGTACCAATAAATTAAAATTGATGCAATTTTTCTAAAATAAATTGGCTAAAAAGTTTTTGAAAGGTAATGTTTTTGTTTAGTGATAAATTATCTAAATGTGTGTTATAATTAGCGATTAACCGCAAAATTATTTGTTATTTATATTTCTGTATTTAATCCACAAAGAAAATAAATAAAAAATAATTATATTTTAAATTTTTGTTCAAGAAATATTATTAAGAAATAATCGATTTAATATTTTTGTAATACACGTAAGACACTTAAAATAAAAATAATTGTTTCTAAAATATGAAAAACGATCTATTTAATTAAAATAGCTGCAACATATCGACTTGAATCATAATAAAATATAAACAGAATTAAGTGAGTAGTAATATTTTATCATATATTTTAAGTCATGCTCAAAACTTTGAATGGCTTATCCTACATTTGGCAAGCTTATCTATAAACAAAAAGACAAAAATTGGGTCTTATCCCTAATGATATTTTAAATACAATTTTATAACTTACAAGACTAACTGGACAGCTTAATTTATATATTTATATTCGCTGATGAGTAAATTAATTCATATAATTTTTTTTATATTTTTATCCAGTCAAAAGTAAGCTTCTTAAGTTGTCTTATTTACCCATCAAAATCTGTTATGAAAGTCCATGAATTAATTCTCAGATTATTTTTAACACAGTTTTACTTTCTTCTGATCGACCTCACGACCACGTTTATTCAAGTTTTTTTTGTTGTTCCGTTTTTTATGAGAAATGTGTGTGAATATATTTAACATATAGCTATTATTCAAATGGTGCGCTCTCAGGTTATAAAAAATATGATATTGCTTAAAAGAATAACACTTATGAAAATATCGCGAAATGAATGCGTTGTAAAATTATAATTATGTTTATTGCTACGATGAGTGATTTGAAATAGTTAGGTAATAATGTAACTTTATTGATAATAAAATTAAAAAGTGCCTAAATGTTGAGGAGTCTGTGTCTGTAAGAAAAGTTTTTTGTGCGTTTTTTGGTTCAACAGCAATTGGAACTATTCATCGTCCTATAAGCTATGTGCGTATCATATTTGAGATACTGAAGCTATGTTGAGATCATATTTGGGATCTATGAACTTATGTGGAAATCTGATATCATACTGCTAGATATCGATCTGAGCGTAATTGGGATTAAATCCGGGGTTAGAAATTGCTAGCCCACGACGGAAACAAAATGTAGACCAAAAATCGCACTAATTATTTTTTATGTATCTAATTTGCTGTCATTGGAGCAAATTACATAATCGAGCCATTAAAAAGCTATCATACAAAGGCGATGAAAGAAATCATATCATGAGCAAATCACATACTATCGTTAGATAATATCTATACAATTATTTTATATTAGATAACGAATCAATAATTACAATGGCCCACATACTTTTTAATTTCATTTTCTCATTCGCACGCACAGCCGACGATTTTGACAAAGATCAGACACGTAACTCAAATATTTGTAACAACTTCAGAATCGGCTTCTGACCTTTGAAGATTATTTAATCACACCATGATTCTTGAGTTTTCAATACTTTAGAATAGGTTACTGCTCACTTTTGCTTTCTTTTAGATGCTCGTCCAGGACAAGGTATGCTAGTACAGATCTTTTTAGTAACTTTCTTGAAAACATTTGTAATTCAAAAAGTAAACTAGATTATTCATTTTGTTCTAGTCTTTGTGTTAATTAATAGACGATCAGAATTTGAATGAAAATTATTAAAATTGAAAAAAAATATGCTTATTACACAATTGTATTGTATTGAAATAATAAGCAAATTACCGTTAATTAAAAACTTTGTTATCATTTTGATCCATCTAGTGAAACTTTATAATCACAGAAAATTTGCTAATGCATCCTCAAACTTATTTACTACTTACTATAATTTAAAAAATTCAGTCCTATTTGAGCATGCTAAAAGTTTTTATATCTCACTGGTAATATATATGATATACATATATGTATTATTGTCTTCGCTAGGGAATATACCCGCTCACTTTATTATAATTTTTTATATTCTATTTTACTAACAATAATTTCCAAATATTTTACTATTGAAATTTCATCATAATTATTTTTATATACATTATTTTTATTCCCATATTCAAGTCTATTCAATTTTTGATCCGGTTTCAAGTATGTTTTATTCGATCCGTTTTCAAGTGGTAATAAAAATTACCACTGCTTGATATCAGGGAATACGTACCGCGAGGTTTAAACCAGGAACCTTGTACCTGCGAGGCGGGGGCTCTAAAATACTTCCTCCACCTACTTATATATATATATATATATATATATATATATATAATCTTGAGGATTTTTCGTTTGGAGTTGAAACATATTAAATTGAATAAACAGCCAATGCGTCGAATGAAGGAATATTTATTTCAAATTTGTAGTTTTCGAGACTAGATGTGTCTCATCATTCAGCAGACCAGGAGAAAAATCATTAACAATTACAACCAACACAAAAATCACATGATACTATTGCAGGAATATTGCAAAAATATTGGATTTTAATAATCTATTTTTGATTTTGATGGGACTGCGCATTTAGCATATAAAAAAAACAATATAATTACTTTTACTTTCAAAAAAATTTAAAATACGTTTTTGTTCGAAACTTGGACCAACCGATTTCTTAAGTAAAAACTTTGGGGTTTCATTCCTTTTTATTTAAAAGAAGTCATATGACAAATTATTCCGGATATCATATATATGATTGGAAATACGTTTTCAAATTTACTTGAAAGCCTACAAGGAACAGCAATGTGGAAATACTGTAGGAAATCTTTGACATAACATTTTGCTGATTAGAGTTGGAAATTATATATATATATATATATATATATATATATATATATATATATATTTCAATCTGATTAGTACCCAAGTTTCCGACCTCTTTCTTCCTACAAAATTACAAAAACAATAAGCATGAGCTTGATCGATGGACGATGATTTGAAAGTATACAATGCACACAATCATAATTCGAATTTACATAATTCAAGTAGGAAATTTGCATCGCGTGTAATGACTAATATTTACACTGTTTCATATTGAATTTACAATTGCATATTAGATTTGTACAAATCATATAGATAAATAATTATTATGCTTATTTAGCATGTTGAACTGTCAGAAACTGATTGACATAAATGAACTTATAAATCGATGATTTGCATATATATGCTATCTTGTATATACTGTAAATGAATGTACCTATTTTGTATGTAAATGCAATTGTAAAAATGAATTGTTAACTATAGTGTCAAAAATATTAAACTATAATAGAGTGGCAATTATGAAAAAAATATTTGGGAGAAAATATAATGATTTATTCAAATTGATAAAGCTTTCGAGTTCGGTAAAATATAACTTTAGGTTATGGTAAAAAAAATATTTAAAAAAATATAATATTTTGTTGAAAGGGCTAGTTTGTTAACATGTTCAGTTATTAATGAAAGTTCAACGTTCGGTCTCTTTTTTGTCATTTATAGTGACAAAAATATTCAACTATAAGGGTGAGCTATTTTAAAAAAAAGTTTTTAGTAAAAAAAACAATGAACTGATCTATTCAAGTTTTTTTTCATACTACACAATAAATACATTTAGCTACAATTATATACAATTTATTATGACGGCGTGTGAAAGATAGCTATCCTGTAATAGAAGTTTATAGAGTTTTATAGAGTCAAAACTCTATGGCTCAGTAAAAATGTTGTAAATATTTTGTTAAACAAGTTAGGATATCAAAACATATTTTTTGAGAAAATTAATTGATTAAAATTCAAACACATTATGCATGGTATATAGCGAATGAGATAGGTCTTGTCAACGTAAAAAATTAAACTAATAGGGATCTAGAAGGTCTATAAAAATACTAATTGTAAGATAAAAATATGAAATGAGTAGTACCAATTAACATGAAATATGCATCACAAAATAATAATCTTACTGTGTTTAATCCGAATGATCAAATGTTACTTGATGTTTTGTTAGCAGTTGTAACTAAAATAAAATAAAATTGAAATTAAGAAAAAGTTTGACTGCTAGCAGTTGTTATATAGATTTTTGTTGCATTTTTTTAAATGTGGAATTCCAACATCAATGCCATACTACTGATGTCGGATTTTGTGGGAAATCAAAGAATTTAACTAATATATTAATGTGAGCCTGAACGACTGTACCTGAATCAGAGGTCCCGGTTCTATTCCACTTCGAGCAGCTTGTAGTCTAGCAGTAGTGTCATCAATTATCACTTAGAAATATAGATAGCAATATGTTTCAAAAATAGCCCTCAACCGGCATTGCTGCAACAATAAAAGTATTCGCCTTATTACAGAAAGTTTTTTTTTTTTTTTTTTTTTGTTACAATTTATTTTTGTTATTACAGAAAGTGTAATAATAATGTATCATCATACAGATATAGGACAACTATTTGGGTTGCCATTTGTCGAACAGACTAGTATTAAGTCAAATTAGCACAACATCTTATAGGACTATTGAGTTCTGATTGCTGCCCAAAAATTATAATAAAAACATATCATTATATGGATGCAAAATAAAATAACTTGAATCTACTATTGAAGTTTGCATGTATGTAGTTTTTGCATGATGGCAATAATTTGTATGCATTAATATGTATGTATGGCAATAAATTTCGAAAAAAAAATTATAGACATCGTCAACTTATCTCTCTAAAATACTATAAACACAACAAATATGTATGGTAATAAGCTAACTTATTTAAGCATGAACAAGTTTACAGTTTCATGTTGAAAGTATAAAATAGTGCTAAATTAGTACAAGTTATGAGGCTATGATATATATATATTTATATATATGTATATATATATATATATATATATATATATATATATATCATTATCCAAGTTCGAAGTGAAATTAATTGCAATCGCGCCACGGACGCCTTAAAAGATATCAATATTAAGATGAAATACCTGTATTCTAAGTAACTCGAGGCATTTATTCTTGCGCCCCCAGGCAGTAACTTTCTCCTTACTACTTTTGCTTATAAAACTGAATTATCGGATATCGGGCGCTCGTATCGATAACAATATTCAAATTTAAATTTAATTCATCGACTTGCGGCTACGCACGCTCGAAGCGGCGAATTAGTCACGTATTCACGATTATTGAAAACGTTTCCAAGCTGATAGACATCGCTTGTTTTTAATTTAAATTTAAATTATTACATTTGAGTTATTAATTAGACATATAATGGTAATTGAAATTGATTTATAGAAAGATAGCTTCGAGTCGGAACTTGTAGTTTGATCTACTGACAAGACACGAAAGGTAGAGTCGATACTTAAAAACTTCGGATGTAGTTTAGCCAAAGATTTTACGCTATAATTTCATTGTTATCTGATGTCCAGATATACGTGATGTCAAGACTTGCATTTTGAATGAATGAATTAAAGGCTAATTAAATTGAGGCCAACAATGTTTCATGATAAAACTTGTGACAGTAAAGTAATATAAAAATCCTAATGTACAGTGACCCAAAAAAAGTAATGCAACAGTCTGGGATTCAGTAATTAATTCGTTTTGCTTTGTATTATAAGTATTGTTTTGGACCAAGACATTAATTAGAATACAGAGGAAAACGAATTAATTACTGAATCCTTTGTGTCAAATATCAAATGGCTCAAACTTGACTACAAGTTCAGAGATAAATTATGAAAAATTGCTTAATTTTATGACAAAATAGTTATATCAAAAGTTCTAATGCAAAGCGATCCAAAATAAAGTAATTCAAGACAATAATCAGAAAACTAATTGAAAAGGGAAAAATTGAATCTCTAAATAAATATCAACACAAAGATCAGTTTTACATATCGACTTATAGACTCTATAATGCTTTTCTTTCCGTTTGTTTAACATTTGGCATTGTTGCACAATATATTAACATAACATTTAAAAATATTTAATAAAACCTTATCTTAACGGGAATGATCAACCACTGAATACGTAGTTATGGTTCTATTCTATTCATAAAAAATATTTGGAATAAAAATCCATTAATCGAATCTGCAAATTTGAGAAAAGTTCGTAAGAACAGGTATTGTAGACAGTAGGGTTTATACAAAAACCGACATTTCAGAAAACCAGTTTTCGAATTTTAATTTTACGAGAAAACCGGTTTTAGCCATATAGAAAATAAATTTTTGCTCGGATATTCTGTAATAACAAAAATTTATCAGCAAATTTAGTGCGATTTAAAGCAGTATTGGACTGAATTTTTTTATTGTTCAATAATATGGATAGTAAACAAAATTATTTTAATTTTAATTAGTAGAATAAACAAAAAATAGTTTTTCTGGATTAAATAACATTGAAAATAATTATTCGTGATTATATATTTAAATTTTATGTTGGTGGATATATTTTTTCATGATAGTGGAATTAAAGTTTTCGAATAATTAAAAATAATACAATTTTAAATAAAAAGATATATACATGCTTGTTAATATCAATTTTAGTTCAGCTAAACCCCGAGTTTTTTTCTATTCCGAGCAATTTTAATAAATTAATTTGCAAAATTCTAATTATTTTTTTATTCAGTAAAATATAATTCAAAAAAGAACGTTCGGCGTTTTGTTATTTAGAAGTGTCCTTTATTTACACACAAAATTTTCCAAAATAGAAAATACTTTCTCCCTTGCGACCGAACTAGGCTTAATTGCTTTTAAAGCCTGATGTAATAATTCTAAGTTTTTTGTTTTTTTATTTGTGCCTTCTAGAGCTAAAAACATTTTTTTTGAAGTTTGAGTAGAGGAAGTTACTTCTTCAAGAAGTCACACTGATTTTAATTAATATTTACTATGGTATAAAAATCTAAATTAATGTATCCAATTATACAGTGAAAACCGACTTTTCTACTAAAAAACCGGTTTTCGAATTCCATAATTTTCGCCAAAGAACAGGTTTTTTATAACCGGTTTTTGAAAACCGACAAACTCTAGTAGACAGTATAAGTATATAAACCTCACATAGAAGTTTCATAATCTGGTAGAATCGCACATTACGATGAATTTTGATATTTTGCTTTGCTAACGATATTTCTTGGTCGCACATAAAATACTAAAAATTTGTCTTTCATCATCATTTTACGAAAAAAAATGGTTAATTGAGTCTACAATGTAGAACCAGCATGTTTTGAGATTTGCAATGACTTGAATCATTTAGTAATGATGTAGAATAGACATCATTGCTAAATAAACCTTAATAGTTTATTCTAATATTAAACACATATACTTTGCCTGATCTATGATTATCATTCCCATATATTTGCAAAAAAACTTCGGCTACCCAACTAGATTTCCCGATAAGTAAAATCATTAATTTCTTACATAAATCCAGTGATGAAATGTTTTTGTCATGAGACTGTACTCACAATGGTCTGTTGTTGAAACTTTAATAAAATAAAAATCAGCAATTAAGTTTTGTCATTGTCTTCCAAGACCATCTCGGGATCTGTATGCCACTGGAAGATCAAGCAGCAGATATACGCGGACATCACTATATTATCTGGCATGTAATTTTTATTGTGCTTCATGAGACAATAAGATATCTAGTAGTTAGTCATGCACGGTTATTCTTGACCGCTTGATCTTGCAAAGCCTTTTATTTAACACAGAGATCATGATAAAACACCATTTCCTGGTGCAAAGATAGTGCTTTGAAATTAATATAGAGAATAGACACAGAGTACAACAAAGAGAAGTGATCTTTTTCTAGTGGATCTAATTAAAATTAATCCCAGAAACGCGACAATTCTAAGAATATCATAGGATAGACTAGTAATTAAGATCCAGTATAATCATAAGTAAAGTACAAAAACTAATTTAATAATTTTTTTTTTAATTTTATTTGAACAGCGATCAGAACTTATGGGTTCTATGAGCTGTTGTGATCAATATATTACAAACTACGTTTGTTTTATTACAGATCGCAACCCAAACAGTTGTCACATCTCTGTATGATAATTTTTTTTTTATTACAATCTCTGTAATAGGGCAAGTATATGGTGCAACAATGCCGGGTGAGGGCTATTTTCACTTGGAAACATATTGCTATTTATATTCCCAAGTGAAAATCGTTGTCACTGTTGCCTGTTCGAAGTGGGTATCGAACCCGGGACCTCTGAAACAAGTCCCGTCGCTTACCTACGAGCGAGCCCAATTTAATAAAATGAACATATTTTTTCATATCAAAACCGGGACGGTGATTTTTAGTTCTGCTAATCCGGGACGGGAGAAGGGTGTATGCTAAAAAAATTAATATGATTTTAAAATAACAAATACTATTTAAAAATGCAAAAATTATCAGTCTTTTTTAAATGAGTAATTTTTTTTTATATCTGAATTGTTCGGACGTATTTTCGTTTTATTATAATGACAATGAAGGCAACAACCTTCAGGGCATTAAGCTTTACAAGGAATGGCACTACCCCTGGTAGAAGGGGTGAGAGAGTGTTTTAATTGAATAGTTGTTCACTTCTAAAAGTAAAGTCCGCGAAACAACATGCACAACAAATAACCAATAAATAAATCTTCTTTAATTATAACTTAGTGACAAATCAGTCATTGTAATAAGAACTGAAACAAATACATAATATACAAACAAATCAGTGTTTATTAATACAGTTCACAGCTACAAGGGTTTAATTATAACCCAACAACCTGAATTATCGAAGGAGAGTTTTAATAAATTTCATAACTACGTAACACAAATACTGAATTACTGATTAAGAACTTTATTATTAGATTAAATGTTATATTTTGTCTCATATTTTTGGATCTAAATATTTTTTCAGCTTTCAAACTTATAAAATTTTGTTCGATTTTCTTCATAAATATTCGAAAATAATTAGCACTTATTCCAGACAGCAAAAAGTTTATTTTCATAATTTTTATTGATTTTCGTAAAATTTTAAATAAAATGTCAAATTGCTGAATGAGAGAGGCTATTTTAATCCGCCTTTATCATACAAGCATATTAGTTGTACATACCATTTTTGGATAATTGAGGAGTAGTCATAACTTTGTTATCTAGTAAGAGCAAAGATCCAATTTAGACCTATTCTTTTCAAAGACCCGGGATAATCCGGGACAAAATATCTAAATCTGGGACAAATATTGCTTTTAGAAAAACCCGGGACACAAGGTAGAAATCCGAAACTGTCCCGGCAAACCGGGACGTATGGTCACCTTAATTTTAATGAATTTGGTACAAAGAAATCAGTGACGAGGTGAGAAAAGTTTTATTGCCCATCTATGATGAATATCTAGTTGGTAGTAATAATTGCTAAAAATGACCTTTAATACATGAGAGATGCTCCGAACATTGTTTAACAGCCTTTAATTTATCTGTAATTACCTGTAACAATAGGGGATAGTAGTTGCACGAATGCAAAGAGATTAAACTGAATTTTAGAGTTCATACGCCTGACTAGGAAAATCATGCTCCAAATTTAGCATTTTATAAAAGTACCCAAGATACTATGAGCTCTTCAGTAGCCAGAAAACCGCTCTGGCGCTGGCGATCTTCACAATATGTAAATTGCATTAAACCACAAGAGCGATGATAGATTATCGAACGTGTATTAAACAAATCGTACTAATCCAACGATTTTCAATATCTTCCGTACATAAGGAAGCCGGTATCCTATCCGGCGGAACGATCGAACACCGTCATGTACCTGGCGCATGCGGTTGAAACCGGCTGAAACCGAGCCGAAAAACTTGAGGCAAACACGGCCACGAAGAAGATTCTGCATTCGTCTTTTCGCATGTATGAGAAGTGATCACGATATGATTTGAAAGTCTTTGATGCCAGGCCAAATCACGCAACGAATGGATTCATTCGATGGCACCGTAAGAACACAAACAAGAATACCGTGTTACGTTACAACAACAACCGTATTCGACTCGAACCCGACCAGCTAGGCTAGCGAAAGCACGAAATGTTACATTACGTATATAGTAGCAGAGCTGGCAAATGTAGAAATATATTATTGTGGATGCACTGCCAAGAAGAACAGTAATTACGTTCTTAAATTACATCTAAAGCAAGATAAAATGTACCGGCAAGGACAAGATAAAATGGACCGTCAGCAAATGAAGAAGTATTGCAAAGAGTGGGCGATCAAAGTGTTCGACAGGATATTTTCTCGATAGGATCGATATCCTGCGATATCACCTTTTTAGATATTATGTATTTTGATGTAGTAAATCATTGCATATTCTTTTTTTGATACGCTTTGATGGTAAAGGCTTGAGTCACACGCTAATTGGTTTGGATGACAACTTAGACGAGCTTTGTATCTGGAGCAGTAATGGTTAATTTCTTCTTCTATAGTAGAAATTCTGAGATCTGGATCTATTATCCAGTTTGGGTTATATTTTGGAGCATTCACGATTTCTTTTAAAATTTTGTTCTGGAACCTCTGTAGAATAGTTAGGTTTGATTTACTAGCCGCACCCCATAGTTGTAGACCGTAGGACCATATTGGTTTAATAATTGTCTTGTATATTGGGAGTTCATTTTCTATTGAGACTGGTGATTTCCAGTCCATTAACCAATTATGTTGCCTACGTGTTAGTTCGAGCTGCTGGCGCTTCTTTAGTATATGTTCATGCCAGGTTAGTCTCCTATCCAAATGTATTCCCAGATATTTAACTACATTGAATACAGGAACCAATTCACCATTTCGATTGCAAAAAGAAAAGTAAACTGGGCCAGATTTATATTGGAAAAATATTTCTTTCTATTTGATGTCAATTTATAAAAAATAGAGAGACTGAAAGGACAAAAACAAAAACGAATGCAGCAGAAGGACTAATTAAGTGAGAAGAAAAAATATAGCGATTTAAAAGAGAAGGCACAAAATATGAAAGCATGAAAGCACAAGTTTGGAAAGTAAAAATTGAACAATAAGCAAGAAAAAAGAAGAGATGGCAAGTTAAATGCCTATCATAAATTGATGATAATTAAGTAATGAAAACAAACAAATTATTGTTATAATCTCTTTATGATCACTTTTGATAATATATATCAAAGTTCAAAACTTACGTTTGAATTATGTGATTGATTAAGGTTAAGTAACAACAGAAATTTTTACTTTTTCATATAAAGTAGAAACAGTAATACCCAATCACATATTCGCGATCATTAATATATTCAACGGTCATGCATATATTACTTTGGGAAAGTTTCATAAAATCCAAAACTATTGCTAGTTCAGATAAGATCAAGTACATACTTTAATATTATTGCTGGTTCAGCTAAGTCTGATTGAGAATGTAAAAGTTTCTTTGTCTATTTCCAAATATTATTGCTGGTTCAGCTAAGTCTAATTAAGAATGTAAAAGTTTCTTTGTCTATTTCTAAAAACACTTGTATTTTAAAAAAATTAATTTATTAATTTTTCCTTCTTTATCTAATTACAGCAAGTCCAAATTTTCGATTTTGTTCAGAATTTGCGAGGGTTATAAGCTTTTACCTCGAGGCTACATCCACATTTGACAGTGTGCTTTAATATTTTTTAATTGTATATATAGTTTAAGTTTTAAATTGATATACGTATGCAAAGAATACAAAATCAAATATATAAAAGTATCCAATATGTATATATAAAATAACGTTTTGTTTAAATAATCGATAATAATAAACGAGTTAACTATAAATATTATTTATGTGTAAATTAAATTAAAAATAAAGAAACGCATTATAATATATTAAAGATCGCGAATAAGAGTAACATAGAGAACCAAAAAAGTATTATAAAATTTTTAGTAAAATACTATAACAAAAAGAGTATTTGCAGTTATGCTCCAAAAAATAAACAGCTCTATTAAAAGTAATCAGTTGTCCAACGTAATTATATATATCTTAATCGATTAAAGTATTAGTATTATACACATAAATAAATTCATTTCATTCACGTAAATATATTCCTTTGTCTTTATTATAAAAGTAAATCAATTTGAATCTAGCCCGCAATGTTAGTAACGCTGAATACAATAAAATTCACAAATGAATTTTCATAACAAATACTTTAGAAATGTTTATACCTAACATAATTAGTACATTGCTGCATTAGAGGATATTAAACAATTATTTTATTTGAATACAAAAATTAGACATTTTATACCGTCAACATTATGCACAATATTGCATTTGATGAATGCATAAAATAGTACATAAATGCCATATATGGTTTAGTGTTTAAATAAATTTTAATAGCTAGATTCATATAATCGAAAACGGCCTTGGCGTATTATTTATATGAATGTAATTTTATATATATATACATATATATAATAATATATATATATATATATATAATATAATAATATAATATAATAAAATCCGTGTATGGAATAGCCAAGAAAATAAAGTTCATGTAACCTCTATACCATCGCTCTATTAGCAGTTTAACACAAATTTAAAATTATATTACAATGAAAATAAAAACATCCAAATTATTTTTTTTACTTATTAATTAAATGATATGCATTTGACAATATGAATTAAAATATTTAGAGTAGGTTATTATAACCAGTTTTAAACAGAATGCTTGGCTACCTGTTGATTTACACGTAATTGGTAAGCTGAGAATGTTTCTGCAATGTTTTGCAAAGTTTTTGACAGATTTTTTAAAAACCTTTCATAAATTACTTTAAACCGCATATTTAGAATACATTATTTTGAATACTACATTATTTTTATCCGGAATTATGATAGATTGAAAAATACACTTTATAACAAGGTATAGAATAAAAATAACAACAATGTTTTATGGAAAATATAGTGCACTATAGTAATAATATATGTACCTATTGCATAAATAATATAGCTCATACTGTACATTGAGAAGACCTGCTCAAAATTTTGTAATTTAGACCATCATTAATCAAAATTTGCCAGAAATGATATACAGTGAAATATTAGGCATTTTAAATTGGAATAAGAAATACACGGAAATACGAAAGAGGAAACATTAAAATATCCTGGCAATTTTAAAATGCTCAATCTATAATTCTATTTATATTTTCTATTAAATGGTAACTCAATGTTCAAATAAAAATTTAACAACCTTAAATATTATAAATAGTATATTTAATTATTCCTTACAATTGTACGTCAATTGTACATCAACAAGATATTTTGTATAATAAAAAATAATAGAACAGCATTCGTAAATGCAAATGATAATAGGATATTTGTAAAAAGATGCAAACTTTATATGAGAAGATATAATTATAGAACAGTAGTTGGTGCGAACAATCTTCAACTTTAAAATATTTTCCACAATTTTATAGATTAGTATATTGTCATGGAAAATTTAATTTCGTATGAAACTACTACATATTAAGTTATATTAACTGGTTTACTAAAGTTTGTTGATAAGTATTTGGGAAAATAATTATCATATCTTAACGTGTTTGTAAATGCTTACTTTTACTTTTGCTATCGAAGGAGAAGTTCAAAATTTGCCAGAAAATCCAACTTACTAAATTAACGTTGTCTGGACGTTTCAAATCATTCTAAATCGTTAAAGAACAAATTTAGAAAAGGCATGTGTGTGTATGTATATGCGAGTCATTTTCTGACTGATCGATGTTAAAAGCCATTCGATGTATTTTGCTAAATTCTCGCGTTGATTAGTCTTGCAAGACGATAGAATAAACCGTTTTTTATTATTAGCAGAAATGCGCATAAGCTTTTTCTTCAGGTTTTACTCAAAACTCCTAAACTGGATTTTAAGAACTTATTTTTTTCTTTCAATAAAACTTTGCATTTCAATAGAATGCATGGTTTTAATTAGTGATTTTAACGAACATCCTAAAATAGTTTTCACACACGACAAATTGGGAATTGACATCGATGCCGGTACGCAAACAACGCTGATGCCGTTACGCATACAACGACAGATCTCTATTCACATACACGACGAATAATCACAATGGACCCTTATAGAAATGATACCATCAAGAGCGAATGACGAATCATTGGCACTCGACTCTTATCTTAACGACTCATATCTGCCGTAACGCACTTCCGTTGCATTTGAACGGATTTACACCCTAGTCGTGCTTTAATAAGTTTTACTTCAAAAACATGTATTTAACAATAATATAAAGAACTAGACTTCAATATCATCGGAATCAACTTACAAAAGACTTGCTTTACTCAGACATCCCCAGAAGACTCAAAAAAAACAAACCATTGAGATATAGCAAATAATGTAGTTTCAAATTCAAAATGACTACCACTGGGTAGAATTTCACAATCTTATATGAAATATCTGAAATATCTTAAATAAAATTACTGAATTTTGGTGACAAATGTCTGCATTACCAGACTGATTATGAAGCCCTACTCGATATATTATTTTGAAATCTATTACTACTATTGT
This sequence comes from Ctenocephalides felis, assembly GCF_003426905.1. Taxonomy (NCBI): domain Eukaryota; kingdom Metazoa; phylum Arthropoda; class Insecta; order Siphonaptera; family Pulicidae; genus Ctenocephalides; species Ctenocephalides felis. Next base: position 143,603,420 of record NW_020538040.1, read on the forward strand.
CCAGATCGCTGGTCTACAACTACAACTTTTTTGATCCAACATCGGACGCCGACAACTTAAATCATATTACCTAAACTACTTTTATTTCATAATAACAAAATTTTAAAAATTCGGGAACTTACCGCTTAACACCATTCACGCAGGCTACATGGTAAAGTTTAAATGAAGAAAACCATGAAGATTGAATAAGAATCAAAATTTACGTGGGACATCATAGCTCACCATAGTGGCCAGGGCTCCTGTATTATAACGTGTTGTTCAATTATGCAGTAGGTACTTTTCAGTACCAGCTATTTGTTATACGACGTACAATGCCCATGTGCTTTCATTATTACTAAATTGATTTGCTAACATTTAAATGTGGGAATTCTCACCGTGAGTCAAGTTGTGTATTCGTTTTCGCGATGCATTCGCATACGAGTACTCGCCTAGACAAAATATGCAAATTTGACGTTTTTGTTGCATTTGAATATTTTTCCTTTGTTGTAAGTCCGCGGAGAAGAGAATTTTGTATGAATCACGTTTTAATAATTATTTTGTCTGATCAACTAAATCATGAGAAATGTTGGTGATTTCTCACATGGTATAATTGTTGTATGTATCAGTACTTGACGGTAGAAGATATAATATAGGTATATTGCACATTTTATTTATTTACTTACTATAACCTTCAGTTCGTTATCATTAAAACTATACACAATTAAAAAAGTATGATGTGAGCAAAATTTAGTCATACAATCATTTTGTGATAATATACGTTTACATAATGAGTGTTTCATAGCGTAACGATTAAGCTCGAAAATATAGATCAATATACGTTTTTAAAATAGCATAATTTGGGCACTGCGGTGTGAAATGGCAATGAGAGATATCGCACACTATTCCTGTCTGAATCGAATTGGTGTTTAACGCAATTCACGGACCTGCCCTAGGGCCATTGTAAGAATAATATGAAGTAAAACAATACCAACGTTTTCAACTATTATTTTTATTTAGATGGGTATTGCAGTGAAAAAAGTTAGGTCAAAATGAAGTATGTCAAAATATAAGCACTACTAGAATGATAACTATTGTTCTTCCTTCTACAAAAAAGGAAAATTATTATAAATATCTTCATGAAATAGTTATATTGTAATTTATATGAAATATAAGTCAATAATATTATGACTTTTCGGGCAGTACTGTGCAAAATGAAGTATGTACCTACACACGTAAAAATTGATATTATATCGAACATTGAATAAAATAAAATAAAAATGTTAAATATAAAGTACAAACAAAAGTGAAAAACTTGTAGAACGGTAAGTAGGATGAAACAAAATAAAGATAAAGTTTGTAGATGAATAGTAGGGGAAAGTCCCCTAGTGGAGGACCTCTAAGGTTATTTATAAATAAATCGAAAAATATTTTACGAAATGTTTATTAAATTATGATTTATGTTAGATAACAAAGTTAGAAATCAAACTAAATTTATAAAGCCGCAATCTTTGCTAAAAAATAATACTATAAATCAAAAATTGGTATAAAAAATATGATTTTAAACAGTGGCACGTAGTACCGAACATTTCAAAATAACTTGCATTGATCACATATGTAACCATATCCATACTCTGAAATGTCTGCACATGTGTCTTTGACGAATATTCTTAGATATTGCAAAAAAGTCACTATTTATCCATCGGCCACACCGATGCTATCAGCTAGGGCATTCACCATAAGCTTTTCATTATTTGACTAGAAAATACGACAAATTGGGGTATGTGGTGATCGTTAGCACTCATACAGAACAAAATTAAATAATTGGAACTAATTACGTAAATTCTCACAAGAAATATCAATATGTTTACTGTCCGGCTCTAAGGGACGACTTAGTGTCCGGTTCTAAGAGACAGACATTTTCGTTCATTTGGTGGTACCTACTAAAATTGTTTAAAATATCTAATAATATTATACCATTTTACGGATAACAATTAGGTACTACTTTTATCTTTGAATGCCACTCAAATGTAAATGCATAAATATACTAGAATTACTTCCATTGATATTTAGGTGACGCCGTGATTTTGCGCCTAAAACAGCAAAGGGTTCCTCCCGCCGTGGTTGTGTGCATCACCTGTGTGCCCCCGCGCCTCTTTCACTTGTATTTTAAAGTAAAAAGATTCATACTCGCTTAAATAATACGTGTTAAATAGAGTGTCCGGCGTTAAGTGCCGTCCGGCGTTACGCGACTTTCCCCTAATATTAATTTCGGAAACTATTACAATTTTGCAAAATATATGCAGCTATATGGGTTGACCCAACAGCCTTATTTCTTCAAAAACGTTTGCAGAATAGAAAAATAATTGTCAATATTAATCGGGTACAACCATATTTATATGCAGTTTTTACATATAAAATTTCCTAAATTACCAAATGTCGAAATATAATTTGTACACGCCTATATAATAAAATTTTATATTGGTTTCAAAAAAACTAGCAATCATTCGTAAACCATTCATTTACGAGTTTTGATATGCAATTTTCGACAATAATGCAACCTTTCTCTTCGACAATTAAATACAAAGAACTCGCATGTGACCATACAAGATTTTTCGATTCATTCGGTCATCAATCAATATACGCATAGAATTAAAAATTATTTCATTTGTAAATAACCTTTTTCAAATTTTAAAGCTTCCTGTCAAATAGAAGAAACTCAATAATATCCCGATGTACTTCGAAGAATGTTTTCACTTTGGGTCAGTAATTAAGCATTCGCATTTTACTTGCATTTGAACCGTGATCAGCGTTAAAATAAATATTTGTTTTGTATAGGTTCCGCATAATTACATATGTGCAAATAATTAGATGACAATGCAAAATTGTCATTTGTGTTTTGAAAAGCTTGCACGAGTGAAATTATATGCCGGTGTTGGCCGGCAAGACATGCATAATAAATAGGAGAAATAGTAGAAGTAATTTTGACTTATGGGTATACGTTAATTCTGCAGTAATTAGTATTATTATAGTCATGTACCAAACGATTAATCTATACTTTTGAATAAAATATAATATTGGGTCCGGCAGAAATTACATATGGACTTTCGGCGACAATTGTTTGTATATGGATGGAGATAGAAATAGGTATTGGGGTTTGATGAGTAGATGTATTAATTAATAAAGTGTTAGTAATCTTTGTTTCCAAAGACGTGCGAATGTGTAACAGGTCATTATTTGATGTCTGCATTTGGAGTATAGAAACAATTTTTATTTGAAGACATCCGCTTATTATGTTCATATATCACAAACTTTCGTGCAGCCTAAATTGCAACCCAATGGTGAGATATGGTTTCAACAAGATAGGGCCATTTTGCACAGGCCACATCAAATTAGTGCAGTGACATAACAAGGCCAGCGCTTTCACCCAATTTAAGGCCATGTGATTCTTTTCTAAGGGCAATTCTAAAAGAAATAAATATATACACATTCAATTAATATCACTTTTGATTTTTATAATTGATCATTTAATTGTGGATATTAAATTTTTTTGCTATATTGATTATAACAGGGTGTCCCAAAACTCAACGTCAAGTCGAAACGTAAAGACAGTATTGATTATAACTATCATGAAAAAAATAAAAGAAAGAAAATTTCCATGTAGTTTGGAAGTTATGAGCTTTTTAGTACAACGTAGAGCTTTAGTCAAACTGTGACTATTTTTTGGTTAATGTGGACTAACTGTCCTAAAGCTATCTATGCTTTAAAAAAAGCAATCAGAGCAGAAACTGTAAAAAAGCGCCTGAAATGACTTCGTGATAGGAAATACCCTCTGTATCTTAAACCAGGAACACCATTTGGAAGACTATAATTTACACAAATAAACTTTAATGTATTGTAAACATTTAGCAATACACAATTTTTCGACTAATGTGGGCATTTACTATTGACGCTATTTGAAAATCCATATGTTATTTCTGTCGGACCCTGTATATACGTATTCAAAATATTGCAATTATATAAATGCACAATATTTTGGAATTGTTTTCTATCTACAGAAAGTTATAAATAATAACTGGTATTATAAAAACAATACATATTTTGTGCATTAGGCTTCCTCGTGAATTAACGTTAGAGCTTGGTCCTTCCAAACACAAAGGTTTCAGGTTCGATACTTGATGCCCCTGGAACTCTTAATTTTATTATACACATATACAGCGTTATTATTAAATTATCAAGCAACCATAACGAAATATTAGATCCAACGTATATGTATTTATCGCCATTTCAGCATTGAGTATAACAGAGAATACATTGAATGAAAAAAATCTTCGAAACAACCATAGTAAATACAAAATCACTTGAAGATTATACAAGTAAATATTATAATAGTATACACGTCACAATATATTTGTTTTATTGAAGACAATGAGCTTCATTTTTTATATATATTTTTAACAATCTTTTAGCTGCAAAATTTATTAAGTTCTATAAGCTTTTGTACCGAAAGATGGCTACCCAAATGGTTATTTTGTCACTATGTAATGAATTTATTATTACAGTTAAAAAAAACTGATGATTTCTTTTATTAATGCAGATGGCTACCCAAATGGTTATTTTGTCACTATGTAATGAATTTATTATTACAATTAAAAAAAACTGATGATTTCTTTTATTAATGCAGCAATGCCAGTAAAAGCTATTTTCACTCAGAAACATTTTGCCATCTATATTTTCACGTAAAAACCGATGCCACTTGCTTGACATCAGGCTGTCCGAGACGGGTATTGAACCTGGAATTTCATTTACAGTCCATAGATGGTCCATAGCCATCTATGTAATAAATTTATTATTTTAATTTAAAAAAACGATGATTTTTGTTATTAATGCAGCAATTCCAGTAAAAGCTATTTTTACTTGGAAACATTTTGCTATCTATATTTTCAAGTAAAAACCGATGTCGCTACTGCTTGATATCAGGCTGTCCGAGACGGGTATCAAACCTGAAATCTCTTATTCACGGAATAAGAGAGAATTGTCAAGTCTAGGTAATGTGGAAGATCTAAAATAATAAGCGATATGTAATTGCGGCATCTCTATTTTATATCATAATAATTGTGTAAATGACTAATTACCGGACATAAATAAAAATTATTTCACTCAACTTTCGTCGTTCACCGTGGTATTGTTCTGACAAGTACAGCGATCTGCCTTTCATAAGAATTTTTTGTTTCGCAAGATCATGGTTTTGGAAGGCGAACTCTGACGTCTATTACGTCTTGATGTAAATTTGCATACAATCGAGTCAGAATTTTGAGGTAATAATTTTGTAATACGATGCAGCGATGGGATATAATACGGAATCTCCGATTACAATAAGAGCGAATTTTATTACTACACATGTATGCGACCGAGTTTATTCAACAATAGCTATCACTAATTGTAAGTGAAATTACAACCAACACTCTAAAATACACAAATTATTAACAATGGCTGATGATACCGTTTATAAATGAACACGATGAGTAATCACGGGAAAAATTTTATGTTCAGTTTTAAACAAATTATTCTTAAGATGTACATATTACCACAGTCCAGCTTGCAAAATTTGATAGAATATACCACCACAAATTTTGTTTCTACTATTATACGTCGTGTTTAAAGTATTGTATTAAATATATATGTTATATCAAGATCACTCTTGATGCACTTTGTTCTCATTACTTCATAGTAAACCGTGTTTATTTTTTTTAAATTAAAATGGAGGTATAAAACAACCCAATGTTGACTAATTATTCTACTAAAATTAAGCAATTCTTTCAAAGGTCTAAGCGACAATTCCAAATTGGAAAACATGTCATCCACATTAGTGCTAAAAAGCAGAAGTGACAAATTGGACGCATTTTTTTCGTACGTTAATTGGAACTCGAATTATAGCTTAACTAGAAGACTTATTGAAGTGATTCTCTAAATATCAATGTAATATTTATCAGATTAATCTATATTTGTGCTTGAAAAAGTGTGTGTATGTGTGCGAGTGAATGACATAAGTGAATGAAAATAATTAAAAAAAAAAAAAAAAAAAAAAAAAAACTAGGAGACTCATTTGAGCGTGATAATACTTAGTAACTAGTAAATAAATAGACATACATTAACCATGGGGTTCTAAACAATAAACAATGTCTAATTGACATATTTTTATATGAGCATTTTTCTAATACTAATATTATATTTTTAATTTAATGCAGTAATGCCGGAAAATGAATATTTATACTTAAATACGAGTACATATTTATTTCTATATTATATTAGCACAGCAGCTTATAAAACTATTAGATTTTGCTTGCTGTTCAAAAATTACTATTGCTTGATATTGGGCTGGCCGCAATTAAACATTTGAATGCAGAAAATCTTCATTTGTTTAAAAATCATCGAAAAATATCAGTTTCTATTGATTTTCAAATTTTATCTATTTAAACAGTCGATATATTTTACACGAAAATCAAAAATAGCCAGAGTCAATTTAAAAAGGTCATATTTGTTCTTGGAAATACAGGGTGTGCACTTAAAAAAAGTAATTTTGTACTCAAAAATATCCGTAACATATGTTCTTCAACCAAAATAAATTATAATCAAAATAAAAATAAACATCTTTTCTCCATTTCGAAATAGAAAGATTTATACTCGCTTAAATAATACGGGTTAAATAGAGTGTCCGGCTTTAAGTGCCGTCCGGCGTTATGGGACTTCCCCCTATTTTTTTCTTAAAGACAACTGATTTAAATTTAAATGGCCCATCCAGTACATCTATTAACTGATTTATTAAATGTATTTAACTACTATATTTGTATAAATCTAATATACTTTTTTCTCTATTATAGGTATGTCATGTCATCATGAAGTCATCTTTCAGAATTTGGGTACAAGCACCGGCTACATACAAAGGCAATTGTATTTGAGGTTTGATCAGATACATTATATCTTTAAGTTTACTAATTAATTAATCGTAACATTAAATTGGTGGTAAGCAACAGGGTCTAATTTTTACCTCAGAAAGTTGTTGCGAAACAAGGCCGTTGCTCTATGTGAGATTTTACTCATCAGATGATGACAGATGTATGTTTGATATTTGTCTGCTAAATACGTCGTAATTAAAATTATTTCAATCAATTAAAATGCAGACAGTCACTTTTGCGCTTGACTAGAAAGTATAGCTTGATTTTAGATTGATGCTTTATAATTAACACGTAATAATCGTGTGAATTCGTCGGCGCATACGTAAGGAAAGGTGTACACGGTTCAGGAGCCATCGCAACCGCAAGAGACCCGTGTGCGTGTGTTACATCATTGGAACATTTTAAACAACTTTGGAAAAAAAACATGATGCGGGTTTGATATGTGCTATCGTTCCAATTGTATTCAGTGTAAATACTGGCACTTGGAAGTGGCTGGTACAAATTTCATAAGTATATTACAAATTAGAGATGGGTATAACTCACCTCGGAGTTATCACTCGGATACAACTCCTCCCTCGGAGTGAATCCGAGTGGAGTTGTCTTACAGGATTTGTCATATCCGACTTCCCTAAACTGGTACTAAATCTGTTAACATGTGCATATATTTGCTTGAGATTTTTTACTAATACAAAGATTTGGGTCGAAAGAAGTGGTCGTTTTCTCGTCTCACCTTCTATCATCTTTGTGCGTAAGTGAGTTCTTTCAATGGTATACAACCAGCTAAAAAATATTTAGTATTATATTATAACTTTTACACAATTATGATTTTATAATTGTGTAAAAGTAATAGTATGCTAATCAAACTACCTGATGTATAATTAATTCTCGAAAAGGAGATAATAAAAGAATGTGAGGTATTATTATTTTGTGAGAAATATTATATACAAAGATTTGTTCTTATTTTATATATAAGGTTTACTGCATTATTTTCAAAAATGAACATATTCAAAGAATTCCATATTTTCTATATTACAAAATTGATTTTGATTTCCAAGTTTTTTGTCAATTTGAGATTTGTATGTATATTGAAATACACAAAATAGTAATCATTATAATAAAATGAACAAAAATGTTTGATATAAACTATTTCCAAAGTCTTAATAAATCCTTAGATATGTTAACAACACACTAGAGAACACATTTGTGTCAAGTATTATGTTTCAAAGTTATCGAAATTGTGGAGTTGTTAAGTGGATATAACTCCTCTCTGAAGTGGAGTCAAATCCTGACCGATCCGGCTTCGGATATGATAAGCCCATCTCTATTACAAATGTAGCTATAATTCAAAACTATAAAAGATTAAAAAACGAGCTTTCGCGGATAAGCGAAAGTCCAGTCACAAAAGTTGCGTTCGATATAGTACCCCTGCCAGTTCCTTGTTCCTTTTGTTCCTTGAAACCATAGGCGCAGATAATTCCAATGTGAAACAAATAGTTATAAAGTAACGTTGTGAGTTGTTTAATGTACAATTGCAAACATGACTTAAGTCTTGAATCATAATGTCTACAAATTGCACTAGCATTAAGCCACATACATTATTTTCATTTTTTTTTCTATTCAATATTATACATTACCTCAATTCCAAGATTTACAAGAATTTGGTGATTCTTCTTTTTTGTACTTCTAATTCTGTCCTACTTTTACATGATACATATTTCATATACCATGCTTGTTTCATACTTCTTCCATATTCACATACTTTATTTACTAATGTATATAATTACAAGTGTATTGCCATATACAAATTCGTCATTGCAATTTATTATTTTTTAGAATGTGCCAGGATTCGAACCAACGATCTCCTTTTTGTGAGTCGGACATGCTACTAACTGAGCTATGTCCGTCACACGATTGATATAAGCCAAGACGAATTTTAAATTCATTATAAGATTATTTATAATAAAAAATATACAAATAAAAATTACTTTATCCCACTTGCTATTATTAACTTAATTTTTGCGACATTATGCCACAGTTGACAACTTGGGCTTGTCCAAAAAAAATACTTCGTATCCCTTTTTATTAAATTTGAGAAAATAAAGATACGAGGAAGATAACTCTGATAATTACTAGTATTATTTATTGACACGTGCATTTTTAATGAATGGTTAAACAAATTATTTAATATATTCATTCCACTTTTTATATGCGTAGCGGTTTAAATTTTTATCTCTTGCATATTTGGATTATCCGCGAGAAACTGAAAAACTGAAAAAAATGCGATTTGTTGCAAAATGCAATAACATATTTTTTATTAGAATTATTTAGCATTTTGCATTATTTATGCAAAAATAATTATTGATCAGAAATTGTTTGCAAACAACAAAAAAGTCGAGCAATAAAACTTGGATTACTTTTCGGGATAATAATAATACAAAAGGGTGAATGAATTTTAGTTTTTAAAAAATCAGTTCTGCAATTCTTTACGTTTTTTTAATTTTTTTACACAATAAAAGGATCAGAGAAGTAAAAGATCAATACTGCATAACAAGTGCCGCAAGTTTTTAAATTTCTTTGACGATTTATATTTCCTATTTATTTGGTCTTAATGATTCATATAAATCACATCGATATCCTGACATGTTAAATAGGTCTAGTGTATTAAATTTTTCGCAGATATAAAAACTCTCTCAAACATCATTGATACGTGCATACGACGATCTATACCAATTGGAGTCGATTTCTTTTATACAAACATTTGAACGCCATAAAATTTTAATATTTGCCTATAAAACTTAGAATGTTAACGCTCTATTAAAAATCGAGTTAAAGCAATTTCATATAACTTACGAGACAATATCCGTCGAGACTAGGACCTGATATTTGTAACCGTGAATTCCATACGTGGGTCGAGTAAAATTAAAATAGTTCTGGGTTTGCAGGCGCATGATATTTTTATGTCAAGCTTTCTAAAATAAAATTTGCATCAGAATCACATTAATAGCAGATTAGTGAATAATTGTGTAGTTTCAGTATATGTATCATAGGTATAGTTCGAGGAATTCTGCATAATAAATAACTAGCATAAATTTTTCAAACTATATACATATATATATATATGTATAATAAAAATGATATTGTGCATCATAAACTAATTATATCTGGTTACATTATTTTATATATCTTGTTTAAGTAAAGAAGTTTAATCTAGAGCAATTATGCTTCAACTAGCTTACTTGAATAAGTTATAATTATATTATATATATATATATATAACAGGTAAAGAAAATTCTCATTTATATAATTCATCTATAAATGTGAAATTATGAATGAAGATTATTTAAAGCAAAAATATCATAACCTAAATTTTGTTCTTGTTATATATCTTAAATAACATAAAAAATTAGCAAAAACTATGTGAGTCAGCAAATTGTCAATTGGAAATTTAAAGTTCCATATTCAAGTCAGTAATACAGCTCCCAATTCTCAAAAAATTTCAAAATTTAGTTTTTTTATTTATTTTTGAATAGTAAAAGAAACAGATACTTCCCAATTACGTGGCTTTTAAAAAGGTAAAATTTCATTCATTAGTAATTAAATGGTTGTTCGGTCGGGAAGGGCTTGGATTTTAACTTGGAAACATTTTGATTTATACCGCTTGATATCAGATTGTGTGAAATGCAAATTTTTAGAGATAAATATATAGTCACCAATTGTCCATTATGATAAGGAAGATAGGTACAAAAAAAGCAAACGAGAAAGGATGTGTTACAATTCTGTAAATTTTAGGAGTTGAATCCCGATTTAGAAATAATTACTTTCTTGAAATAATCAACCTAATATTTTTAAACCTTATATCGAAAATGGCCTTGGTGTCAGCCAAGTAGTTCAAGAAGGGCTATTTTAACTTGGAAACACATTTTGTTTATACCGCTAGATATCAGGTTGTGCAAAATGCGGAAACTTAGACAAATATATAGTAAGTTCGTATCAAAACAAGTGAATATGACTTGTTTGTATGAGATACCCCAAGCTATATAGTAGCAACTGTATTTGAAAGTAATGTTAATTATAAATTATAATGACTATAATTATAAATAAAAATAAAATTAATAATATTCGATGCTCTTAATCAAACTATCGAATATTATTCAGTACAAACATAGGTAGTACTATGACTAATTTTTTGTGATAACTAATAGAATATTATTTTTAAACGAATGAATAGTATTTATAATTGAACTTCTTATAAGAGCGACTGTAATAATTTATTACAAAGTATCAAAAATCGTATAATTTACCTATTTTATAAATTTGATTAAACGTGCCGTGAGTTGCAATTCTTGCGTGACCAATTACATTTATCTACGCCTGTAACTTATTGTCTACCGATACTTATACTAACAATTCAATTTCGATATTTCGCAATTGACTTTGAGATAAAAGTAGCTACTGCTTGGAAATCAGGGTTAGTAAACATTTTATATACCAATTTATACACATGGATACTTTCTTGCAAAACTGGTTGTAGAACCGCAAACGTGACACTTTATTTTATTATAGATGTGATTTGGTCATTGTAGTTGACACTTGTTTTGGTCAAAGATTTGAAATATTTTTTGCATTTTTGTTTCAAAAAAAAAAATAAAACAAAAAAGGATTTTGATACCTAAACTTCGCTGGAGCTTCAATATATTCAATTGAATTAGTTATTAAATTTACATTTCATTATTAGTTAAAGTTTTCATCAACAATTCAAAGCGATTAGATTATTATTATTACTTGGCCATTGATCTTGCTTTTTTGCTGTATCATTGTATTAACCATCAACAATTATCCAACGTGAAAGATTACCAGGATTAGAAGGATATACAGCGGTACCCCGCCTATGAGCGACTAGTCATGCGTGTTTTTTGAGATACGAGCTTCCGAAGTCGCTTGTATCACAAAGCTAGTATTAAAGTTACATCATGGTACAAATCTTGATTTAACGAAAAATGCCTTAATCAGAAGAATATTTTAACCTGTCCCCCGTAAATATAATGAAAATAATAAAACAAATGCAGCATTCGGGCCGTGTATGAACATAAGTTTAATGAAATAATTTCTATATTATTTGTAGTTTCTATATATCTTGAAGTTATTGAAATGGAAAATATATTTTAGGCACAACAGATATTACAACTGTTCAAAGAATGAGATTATATCACCAGCGAAAAAGTGAAAAAAGTAAAAAAAAATACAAGCCGTCAATGAATGTATGTTAATTTTAATTACATGAAGTTCTTCAAACTTAATTACATGATGAGTGAAGTTGCGGAAACAATATTAGTTTAGAATTTGTTTAACATAATCCACTGGGTGAATTAATATTACAGAATTTATTAATCAGTAATTGCTTCATTTCTCTAATGAAGGTTCATTTCTAAATGCTAATTACAATGACAAACCGATCATGTCATATTTGAAGTATAACTTCAATTACATTATTATACATATTTTTAATGCTATTTTAAATATATAATTTGTAATTTATCATTATATAAATGTGTATAATGGTGCATCACGAGCATTGGCAGATGGCATTTTTACTTAAATAAGTAAGTAAATGGCATTGTACAGTAGCAAATAAGTTTTACTTTAATCGCGTGTGAACCTTAGGCGCACTCTTTTTTTATAGTAAAACGTGTGCTCAATTGCAAATTTCATAATTTATTTAAACTGTTTTCAAAATTCTATACTGAAAAAATACTTGCGAAGGCAAGGTATATAAAAAATTTATTATTTAATGAAAGTTTTGTGATAAAATTTATTAGAAATAAATCCATATGATTCGATTTGCGCTTTTTGTGATACTTTTCAAAATTAAGCAATTCATTCAATAACTGCGTAAAACGACAATGACATCAAGTGATTTGTTATCGATTTGAAGAATGGATAAAGAAATTGCGAATGCTCTACAGAATAATTAATTTTGCCAGTCTTATTCTAACTACGTTTCAAAACGATAAATCTGCACAAGCTACCATTATTCTATTCAAGCAGTATGCATTCATAAAGTTCTACCTAGACTTGTCATGTCAATATACATTTATAAAGTTCTACCTACACATCTAGATTTGAATGCAACTAAAAAACAACAATACCGGCTTCTATTTTCAGCTCGAATCGAATCAGCCGCAGAGTGCAATATTATTATTCTGTACCGTTAAATGCTTTTAATACAGCAGACACCGCAAAATGTTTTTTTTTGTAATTTATTAAATGACAATACTCATCAATATAAGAACTGGGTTATAAAACCAATGATCTATTTCTCCAAACAGTTTATGTGGATGCGTTTTATAAATAAAATATTTTCATATCTCAACTCAATGGTTGTCATAATAAAACACAACTCTTTAGTTTTAAATTTCATTATTCGCGTTTTGTGAAAGAAAATTATAACAGGGATGAAAAGTTATTGCGTATTTTCAAAATCTTGTACCAACGTATTTTGGTTGTGTATTATCTGTGCAATATAACAATGTATTCGTAAAACTAGTAAAATACATAATAAAATGTGTGACTGTATAATATTTTAGAGATGATTTTTTTTATAATAAACATATGTATATATAATTCCGTTGTTAAAAATTGTATATTAAATTTTTCTTGACAAAATTTTATATCGTAACGATTTAGGGGGAAGTCCCTTAGTGGCCTACTAAAATTGTTCAAAATATCTAATAATATTTTACCATTTTACGGATAATAATCAAGTACTACTCTTATCATCGAATGCCACTAAAATATAAATGCATAAATACACTAGATTTACTTCCATTGATATTTAGGTGACGCCGTGATTTTGCGCCTAAAACAGCAAAGGGTTGCTCCCGCCGTGGCCGTGTGCGCCACTGGTGAGTATTGGCGGGTGATCCTGCACCTGTGTGCACCCCGCACCCCTTTCACTTGTATTTTGATATGAAAAGATTTATACTCGCTTAAATAATACGTGTTAAATGGAGGTAGATAAACAATAATATATGTAATAGAAGTGAAGTAAATGTTTGCGAAATCATAAAAATAATTATGCACATAATATTATATTCATAGTAATATATCTCGTTAATATTGCATACAAAGATCATTTATTACCATACACTTGCGAATGTGCAAACTCCTACACATATTGAATTGTTAAAAAAAAGAAGAATGAGAAACTAGGAAAAATTGGCCTGCTTACGCTGATGTTATTGATTACGACCTTGATGATCTTAGCAAAGCAAACAGATTTTACAGTCTTTATCCGGGATTATGATGGAAGAAAAGATGTTATGACTTGATCTAAAGTTGTAAAAACTATTTTGCATTATTGTGAAAAATAGAGGACCTTCTATATTGTAACACGTGCAGGGCTTAAATCCACCAGCAGAAAATGAATTGGTTTTCTGTTTATTAAAATTAGTCAAAAGCGCTTTTCCGGATGCAACTGGATCATATTGGAAAACCAATCATTGTCTTCAAGATTATCAGGCGTTTCAGATGGTGTCTCATGTTTAGCCCCTTCTCGCAAAGTTTCTGGTCAAGAAATATGGTATAGGAGGGAAAGTACAAAACGCAGACGAGAGAGGACGTGTTGCTATTCTATTATTTTTAGGAGTTGCATCTCGTAGTAGAAATAATATCTTTTTTGGAATAATCCACTCAATATCTTAAATCTTGCATCGAAAATGGTCTTGGTGTCATTCAACAGCAAAGGCGAAAAAAAGCGGCATCAATTAGCGAAGCTGGTTCCACGACCGCCGTCTCGAGTGGAATGAGTCCTGATAGGCAAAAACCGCGACGAGATCCTACTTATTATTTGAACAAATTGAAAGTAATGCAAGGGAAGCAAAAAATATAAAACGGGGATGATAATTGATACATTGGTAGCGCAGTGAATGATGAGATCATTAACAATATAAACAGCAGCAGCAATATAAACAAGAAGTTTCCGAGCTGAAAACGAATGATGAGACGGTGAGACTATTGCGGCGCGAATTGGAATTGCTCAATGGGAATCAACAGTGTATCTCTTATAAAATGCTTGTCCAGCCGCTCTCATCGTTCCTGCATCGGAAATCAAGTTCAGCATCAAATAGCGATTGTCTTTGATCTGAAAATGAGAGCGCATATTGTATAACCTCAAAAAAGTCACTAATTGCGACTAGTATCAATAATTGTAACTGTATCAGTGGCGGATCCAGGGGGTGAATCTCGGGAGTCATAACTCCCCCTCCCCTGAGTTTGTCTTAAGACATAGATAGAACACTAATTCAGCAATAAAACTACTTCATAATGATTTTATTTATGTATTTTGTTACCAAACATGTTTTATAACTTCAATATGTAACTTATTATAGACAAACGGTGGATTCGAGCACTCCTAAAATTTAAGGATTTTCTAATCGTATTGCGAATATATTTTCTATACATAATTTGATAATGTGACCCCCCTGGCGCCAAATCTGGATCCGCTACTGAACTGTATTGCTATTGTTTTATTTGAAACGAATGAATAGCATATTTTAATTATTTATAAAAACAATAACTAATCATTGCATAAAACATTTTTGTATATTCACGCCCTTTAATCGCTGCATTGTTAATAGATTAACAGTTATTCAAAATAAAATCATAAAAAATCACATTTGCCGCATTGTTAAATTTTGTTTTGTTCATATATTTTTGCCACCATAAATAAGTGCATAATTTTTGGATATATTATTTAGTTCATATTAAAAATATTTTTTTAATGCATTTAATCATAAATTTTTCACGGCAAGAAATGTATATCATTTAGCACAATAATTCGTAAAACAGTTTACGTTGTTTGGTAACAATACACTCTATATTGTTAATAAACACATATTTATTATCAATAAATCGTACTATATATTAATGTTTAACAAATGTAACTTTTGCAATGATTAGGCAATATCAATGTTTTAAATTTTCTATTTATTTTTATTGACTATGTTTTTCAAATTAGGACTTTCACTACGTATTTCGTATATTTATTTATTTATTTATTTTATTTAAAGCCAATCAATAATAATAAATATTATTTTAGACTCTTGTCGAGATAGATGCAACTAATGATTGTTTTGTTAATTTAATATGAATTTTGAAATGAAAGGTAATAAATTTGATCATATCAGACCCTAATATTTTTTTATTCAATATATCACGAGATGTAGTGAGTATGAATAACTATTCCCATAATATTCCCTTGCCTTAAAATTTCTTTTCTAGAATATATAATATGAAGAAGTTATCCTTCAAAACTTCGAGTTATTTGCTGTTCGAACAAAAGAGTACATTTTCTCATCAACCAAAAAAAGAGTATAATATCAAATAAAGTTGGTATGCAGATTAATATAGAATATGTAAGATAAATAAAAAAAATCTTAGAAAGTATAGATCACAAAATATTAATTTTCCTACTCCGTTGACTTAATTTCTTGAATGTTTATACAATTATGTTGTAAAATATAGGATAATCTTAATTTGTATTACCACGCCTATACTTGTTTTGATTATATTTGGAATATTACAAAAAACTACACTTCAGAATATATATAATTATTAATGTAATTATATATATAAAGGAGGAGTGTGATTACTAAAATCTAAAATAAAACATTTGAAACAAAATCACTCATACCCATGAATTAATATAACACAAGGTAACGAATATAAATTTAAATTTTATCACCTTTTCCATACTGCTTCAATTCTGTTTCAATAATAGTATATTCCTGTAAACTGGTAGCTAAAGAAGATTCCCCAATCTACTTCAAATATGCGAAATGCGTACGAAAACTTTCTTCATCGATACCATTAGGTTTTCTCCACCAAGTCACGTAGAAATAAAATAGACTTGGTTATCTGGTTTCCTAGAAGTCGACTTACATCAGTCATAAATTTGCACTTTCATTGAATAAATGAATATCAAACAAATTCTTCACAGCGGAAGCTGCTTTGTATGAATTCAATCTCAGAAGCCTTTCGTAGGCGTAAAATTTGCAAAATAATTATGAATATCATTTAAGACTAAATTGATACTCACTAGAATTTAGTTATTGCTACTATTTTGACTACGAAAATTATTAGTTGTTAAAGCAACAAGAATTTGATAATAAATGTAAACAGAAATTATAAACTTCAATCAATTGTTTCGTATTCATAAATCCCATCGCCCACTTATAGTTTAATTGTAGTATTACCAAATTCCTTTGTAATTTTACATATTGTCATATTGTCATAGACAAAAAAAGTCAAATCATTTGTTTCGTATTAATAAATACCATCGCCTACTTATTAGAGTTCAATTTTAGTGTTACCATACACCAGGATTCGAGCCACATGCTCTTTTGTGAATTTTACGTAGTCATAGTCCCAAATGATGTATTTGTAAATGCTTCTGAAAAAGCAAATTTTTAATGAATAACTTTAATGACATATTTTAAATGAACCTAATAAAATCTTTTACATATGACTTTCAATTTAACTCAGATTCAGATGAATTCAGACACTCAGAATTCAATTTTAGTGTTACCATACACCAGGATTCGAGCCACATGCTCTTTTGTGAATTTTACGTAGTCATAGTCCCAAATGATGTATTTGTAAATGCTTCTGAAAAAGCAAATTTTTAATGAATAACATTAATGACATATTTTAAATGAACCTAATAAAATCTTTTACGTATGACTTTCAATTTAACTCAGAGGTATATCATATAAAATCAATTACAACAAACGACCATATATAAGGTATTTAAATTTATCCTATCCATAAATATTGCAAATCAAAGTTGAGAAAGTCCACTGATAAATTGTAATGAAGGTAAAATATTTTTCTGTTTATTATAATGCCCCTTAACAGTATTCATTGTAAGCTCTGCAAATCATCGGCTGTCGTTATTAATGGTTTTCTAAATAAATTTATGACCTTTCACAAGGCCATTAGCATTAATTCGCCAATCAACAGTCCATTACTGCAGATCGGAATATTTAATTAGCTTATTTTCAATAGCGTGAGATGTTATAAAAGTTCTCAAAGCTCTGATAATATTTCTATGGTTACATTAAATTGGATAATAATAACAAATTAGGATGCCAATGGCGTAAAAAATTATATTTTCCAAAAAAGCAATATAAATAGTGTTAACACGTAATTAGTATAAACGCAAGTGAAGAAATTATCTAAATTATATAATTCAATATTCGAAAATTTTGTCTACAATATTTTTTGGTCGGTATTGTTTTTCCTTTAACTAAAAAGTCCAGTGAGTTGTTGTGATTATAATTCTTATTTACGCAGCTTTTTAAGAAAGCAACCCAATAGTAGGAAAATCTATATTTGAAATATTTACTATTAAAGTTTCGTCTAAAAGTGATGATTTTTAACTTAATACATTGTTATTAACATCATCAACATCCATGCAAAGAAAGACCTGTATTCACATATTTGCATCTATATTTTTAAGTGAAAACCGACATCACTACTACTTGATATCGGGCTCTTTGAGGAAGATATCAAACCTGGAACACTGATTGCAAAGCCAACGCACTTATCACAGAGCCACGAAGAAACCATTTGACTATGACATTCAACCAAAAATTCAGGAAATCGTAGGCGTTAGTTATCTTTGCAATGATAATTACAATTTCATTGAAAATTGTGGAAGAATTTTTTTTTGACAATAACATTATTGACAAAATTGTAAATAGCATACTTTGACTTTGAAGCTAGGCTTATTGCACATTAATTGTAATTTTTGGTAGGTCTAGTATAATGGTAATTAATATATTGTTAGAAAATATGAGATATATTTGGGATTGTTTGAAGCAAAGTAATGCACAAATATTTCAAATTTAGTACCATCTCCGTTTAGGCACAACTGGGTAACTATGGATATTGCAGGTTCAATAATCTTTATATTAATTCATCTGTAAATACAAATTATTAAATTAGAAAATTTACAGAAAAAATACGCTACCCTATGCCGGTCTCTGCACTTTCAAACATATTGTCTCTATCATTCTGGATATAACTATCCATCTCTATATCAAGCATTCTCGATAAGACGCGTTTTGGTCCGATTTTTAGAAAATTGTCTAAAAGGGCGTGTAAAAAGTTTATAGAGAGTTATAAGCATTTTTAGTCGACTAAAAACATGCTTATTCAGAGTTAAAATTAAGATTTCATGATAATAGATCCGCGAGATTTGGAAAGTCTTAATAATCAAGTTCGACTCCCACTTTATATTACATTTTAAATCATCCAAAATTATTGCTCCCAATAAAAATCTCGTGAATAATTTAGTGGAAAAATTATATAAGCCCCCCACACTTTTAGTACTCCCATTACAATCAATTAGCACTAAAAATATTTTATGAAGTCATCAATTTCTGACCTGAATGTAACTTACATCTGAAAAAATTAGTGAATGTATGACTTATTCGCGAAAGGTAATTCATTAATTACGCCAAAAAGCGGCACGAATAAAGATCGTTGAAAGTGGTTTGTAAAAGGTCTTTATTAAACGCGTTATGATATAACCCAGAATCGGAATTGTCATTAATATAAATTAAGCATGAATTTGAAAATAGCCTTCTCTAATATACTCAACGACGCCGCAATGTTCCCTCAGGGCGTTTTTGAGATCGGAAAGATTATTATTGATTATCTGTTGAGATCAACCTTCTCGCGAGCTTGAATGATATTATCATAAAGGTGAATTAAAATAAAATTGTTATTGTAATATGCTGTAATGTGAACATATTTGATCAGACAATGTAAGAGAAGGTGCTGTGCTTTTACTTACGTGAACGTAATTATAAAACGAACCCCGGGGCTAATATATGGAATGATTTTGAATTAAATCAATATTAGCCCATGACACCCAACATGTAATCTATTTGGAATCTACTTTGGATACATAAAGATATTATTGTTGAAGACTTCATTCTAATTCCGTAATTTCACACAAATAGAACCGATTACTAATTCTTCTTAAATATTCAAATACAATAAAAATGTAAAGAATTGTTTTACTTTATTTGAATTTTGAAATTAGAGAGATAAATAGCATCATGTTTAAATTATTCACTTCGGTATAATTGCAATGACAAAAATTATGCCTCACTAACTAACTCTGCATTTTTTTATATAGGATGGCCCATTTAAAAATTTGAATTTATCGGTAGCAACTTGCCTGTAGGCCACACCGTGCGGAATTCGAAGTTGCGATATATGGGAAAAAACTAAGAATTTTGAGACCTTTCTAACGATGTATAATACTTTATATATTTTCTTTACAGAAATATCTAAACCGTAAGATCACTAGATCACTAGGACCACTAGATGGACCACCCGTTACATTCGAAATATATTAATGTTTTTGTCGATGATTATATTCAAACTAATTTTTCATATTTTAATAGAATAATCTGCTCTTTTTGCCTTTCTCTATAAAAGCAAATATGAGCCGGTACCAGAGTAAAACAATTTATAGCAATGCATTAAAATTCGAAGGTTGATAGAATTCTGTTCTTCCTTGCATTTTAAACTAGCGAATAATATAACTTGATTATTTATGAAAATGTAGACATGAAACTGTTTTGTTTATCGACTTTTAACATAACATATCATTTTAAAATTTTGAATCATTTAGTTATCATATATTATAAGCTTCGAGTAAATAGTATAGTTATAGTAATAGTAATAGTAATAGTATAGCAAATAATAGTTCGAGTTGTAGTTTGTTCACTAGTAGAGAAAGGTTCCGAAAAACTGTTTTACTTTTATGTCTGAAGTTAACACGATAATCGCCATGTCAGTCATATGTGTCTGGCACTAAGAGATTCCATATGAACTATGTCAGACATATATGTCTGACATGCGCGATTTGGTAGAAGACTTCGATCACATATCGACAATAATCTGTCCGATGTAAAGAATACATTTACAGCATGATTCGAAAGCTTGGCCCTATCAGAAACAAAATCTGAATAGTGCTCGACTTATGAGAAAAATAAGTTTTAATATATAGTCATATATGTACGACGGAAATTAGAGTTTATCTAGAAACTTTGGCAAAAAACCATTTGATGCATTAAGTTTCGAAGATACCTTTTTAACTAAATTATCTGATAAAGTTACCATGACCCATGTAATTTTTTTATATTATTGTGGCCATTAAACTGTTATATATTTTATTTTCGAACTTAATAATATATCCATAATATTGATTGCACTGAATTTGAATCGTCAAATCCGTGACCTATAGAATTTAAATTTTTATTACATTTAAATAAACCATTTTCTACACTTGCTTCACAAAATTTATAAATAGCTTAGTATTCGATATTATTCAGCGGTACAATTTTGCGAACTATCATGATCCATAATCTCATGTTAATCCACAAAATGCAAAACTCGATTCAATTTCTCAATGCCGACTTGAATGATCGCCTCCTACAAAACTAGAAGTGATTGCATCGCATCTGATACTTGGCTTGGAGTATTAGTATCCCGTATACATGTGTGTGGGTCGTAATATTTTCGTGTAAGCACTTGCAATATGAATGCTAATAATGAGATAATACTGCGATGAAAAACACCTTGATCTAATTGCGATGGATTGCGCGCGGCGTCTCTTGAAGAGCCAACTTTCTGCAGACTGCATCAGCCTGCATAGACATGTATAGTCGGGGCGCACATGGGAGAAGGTAATGGAAAATTAAATTTTCTAAGCAAAATAAGTGTGCCAGTGCCAACTGGTAATAATGCTTGTTTACTTAGTATCGAAACCCGAACAACTTGTAAGTAATATGCAGTAATGGGATTCGTTACTTACATAGTTTTACCTGTTTGCCGATTCTGGAAGCGTTATAGAACTCAAAATTTAAGATAATAAGTAGCTCCTACTCACAATCCTTCATCTCTTTGTCTACAGAAGCGTGGTGTTTGATCAGTCGTCGTAATTTATCACGTCACTCTAAACCGTCCGTAATTGCATATATACGATAACTCAGTAACAGTTTGTGATGAATTACGTGTTCGACACCGTTCAGAGATGATGCCAGGTGCAGAGTATGCATCGTCTAATTTATATAGTTCGTTATGCAATATTTCTTCCCACAATATGCAAGTCTAGACGAGAACCAATCGAAAAAGAAGAGTATACTATATGCTGTAAATATCTATGATGGGATTCAACGCTCTCAGGCCGCTTGATTTTATAAGCAATTTTTCACATTCGCTCGAAAGATCAGAGTATCATGATACTGGCATGTTAAAGTTACAATTACTGAAAAATAAGTAGTGGTGCATGGCATTATGCATTAAGAAAATTGCTGAATTTTTTGGGCCGCACTTTGATTTTTTTTGAACAACTAGATTTTATACTAGTATTGTATTTATTAAAATCTCTTTAAAGTACCCAATAATTTGATGTGCAAAAGTCTAGACCGCCAAATGGCATTTTTTTAACTTTTTGTTATGGATCTCCGAAACCGTTCACTCAAAAACTGAATTATCAACATTTGCCCCGTACCTTCGAAACGGCTGGACCTTTTTTGCCAAAAATAACCAACACGTGTCCCCATCAATAGGAATCAAATGTTTTGGTCAATAAAACCTCTTCTGTTTTTGAGTGTCGGTGTCATCCTAAATAATATCAAAACTAGTGGGGTGTATGGCATCGTGCCTTAAGGCAAATTGCTGGACTTCCCGTACCGTAACGAAATGTTCGAGGAATACTGAATGTTTTCAAATAGATTATCATTAATATTGTAACATTGTCTAATATTTATAAGAATTATATAAACTGAATTACAAAGTTGATATTATTTGTTTAAAGTATATTAAAACTATAGTCAGAATTAAAAATAAAATCTGAATTGTTTTCGATATACAAAAAAAATTTTTTTGAAAAAAAAAAAGTTGAAACAATTTTTTTTTTTCAAAATCAATTATTTCGTCAGACAAGTAGAAAGTTCTTTGAATCATTTAAATCGGACGCTTAGTTCTCTCAAAAACTGCCATTTTTATATATTTAGCTCCGTATCTTTGAAATGGCTGGGCCTGCCTTAGCCAAAAACTAATAAACAATTCTCCCAATCATTACTAATTTAATGTTTTTTAGATCATTCAAATCGGATACTCCGTTCTCTCAAAAAGTTGATTTCTATTTTCTGCACTCTTTGCTCCGTATCTCCGAAACGGCTGTACCTGCCTTTGCCAAAAACTAATCAGCTCTTTTCCCTATCAATAGAAATCGAATGTTTTTTGAACCATTCGAATCGGTTGATCCGTGCGCCCTAAAACGTGACTGGAAATTTGTATTCACACATACATACATACACACACACATCCATTTTTTCTGAGGTATGCCAAAACGTTCAGAAACCTTCAAAACGTCGAGAAATGTAAAAATTTTCAATTTCGATTTTTGGTTCATTACAATAACTTACCCTACGGGAAGTTAATAGTAGACTTGACTTGTTAGTATTTTTCTATTTTATATACTAATAGTGAGTACGAAAAAAATATTGTAGCCTTAGTGACAGAAATAGTGTTGATGTTATTAAAAGTTATGATAATATCGCTGTAAACATTAATATGAATAATATAGTTCTTCTGAGTCTGAATGGATAAGTTGCGGAATAATTGATCGACGACCACGTGAATGACCAAGTTGTCGAATTTTATAAAATGTCATCATATAGCGTGTCAAATGTAGATATATACGTACCTTTATGGGTCAGTAAAAAATCAGTATGCATGTCGAAGTTCCAAGATTTGTTGTAGAACTTAGTTCTAAAATTGTTCTATATAGTGAGTTTGTAAAGCCTATGCTAATCTTTGGATTGTCATACAGGATAACATCTTGTTGTCAGTTCAAACCCACAATGAGTCTGCGTAATTTTCAGGTCACATTTCACATTTTTCGATATTTTTTTTAATTTCCATATAATTACAATCTGCCTGGTAAGGTATTCAGTAATTTGGGTAATTCTACCCAGTGGTAGTTATTTTAAGTTTGAAAATGGATAACATAAAATTACCCAGTAATAATAACTTTATATGTTATTTGCTGAATCTAGAGGGTTAGTTCTTTTAAGTCTTCTGGGTATATTTGATGAGACCAAAAAGTCTTGGGCGAGTTGGTTCGAATGATCTTCTAGTCTGGTTTTGTACTTAAATGCATGACTTCTGATTTCTTCTGCTACCGTGAACATATTGGAGTCCTGGTAGATCAGCCAATTTAACAAATATCGATCGTCTAAATTTAAATAAAAAAAGCGTTTTAACTATAGCTACACTGTCGAAGTGTTTGACAGCATATAGCACCGTCTACGTCTGTCCCGTACTGTTAACCGCGCCGCCTCTTGCCGCAGTTCAGACTACATAACCTAGTTATCAGAAAACAAGTTACGAACGTTGCCAGCGCGGAATCACAGCTGTTCTCGGTCGGCTATCGCACCGACGGCTGTGGATCTGCGAACAGAGGTAGACTCCGGGGAAAAAACAGAGTGAAAGGTCTCGAATACGAAGACGAGCGATGCAAGATGAGAGAAGAACGAGAGATTCACAACCTTCATTTATAAATTTTAGATTAATATAGTTAGTGGACTCTTGGATCAATTTATCAAATTTTTGCGAAAATATTAGATGAGTCATCCAATCTAATTCATTATTGTGGTTGACCGCATACGTATATAATAATATTTTCGAGATTTTATTGCAATTTATTAACGGTACTAGTGGAACTTCCCGAACAGAAAATTCAAATTTGTTAAAAAGCTTTGATTTTTTTTTAGAAATTTTAAATTCTGAAATTTGTGAAAATTCATTTTTTATATTTTTTTTATTTATTGTTTCTACAGCAATCAGAACTCTTACTTTTAATGTTCTATAAGCTGTTTTTATGTATGACTTATGACCTGAGGTATTGTTATGAGAGGCAACCCATCGGTTCACCATTCTGCTATGTGTGGGGATTTTATATATTAGCTCTTACGTTTACATATGATTGAATGATGCAATTATGTCCACGATTTCCGCTTGGAATTATATTGTGCTCTATAACCCCAAGTGGAAATTTGACATCAAAGTTGCCTGATGTCAGGCTTGGCGGTAGCGGGAATCGAACCAGCGAATCTGGAACTAGTTGGTGATAGCCCACGCTCTAATCGATATCGCCACCACTGGCCCATTTTTTTATATATTTTAAAATTTTGAACTTTTTTTTTTCAAAGAAGTAGCTTTGCGTCGCTGTTTTAGAAACAAAATATCGAAGCACCGCGTCGTAGTCTAACGAATGAGCATTGCTACGGAACTGATAGAAATACAAACAAAATTTGTACTTATTATTAAAATCTATATAATTTATCTAATAATTTGATGTGCATATGTCTAATGTTCATTTTTGGCTGCCGAATAGCAATAGAACAAGAATCCAGCTACTTAAATACTCCTGGAAGACCAAATGTTATCCTGATCGATTGAGGATTTTTTGACAAATTGCAACCTATGCCGATAGCTCAAAATCTATCCCCGTAAACTAGAAATACTTCCGCAAAACTATGAATCTTCCTGGTAAACGAAAAGTTAGTCAGGTAGAGCAAAAATGTCGTCTCTTATCTTAGCTATTTATGTAACTACTAGTAAACTAGAATTATTCTCTTTAGCACCGTATGGTGCTGGTGAACTAAAATCTTGCTTGGCATATTAGAACTTATACTGTTAGACTAAGAAACATCTCGTTAACATGTAGTTTTTCTCATAGACAAAGACAAGAGTTCATTAGAAGATAAAAATATATTTTTATATTTATTTATATTTATGAAAGTAGCTTTTATATAAAACTTTATTCAAACCAATTTGGTGCTATGGAATATGGCTAATGTACAACTACATAAAACAACTGCTATGATAAATTCAAGATGAACTAATATTATAATTGAAATCGTCATTAATTTTGAAACTTATGTGAATAACATTTAGTGAAAATGAATAAAATATTTAGCAAATCGTAAAAAATCCAGATCTTAATTGCTCTTTGCTATGCATATTAATTTGATTCAATTCATAAACTTCACTAATGCAAAAATAATAAAATTAATATTCTGAAATGTAAAAAAATCACGTTTTAATAAAATCCGGCAAGAATGATTTTTTCTTTAAATGTAACTTAAAATATTTTTAAAATAGAGTTTTAAACAATATTTTGTGCATTTTGATATTTTTTTATAGTATCAACTAAGTAGCAAAAAATATTTTGAATCTTTCGCTCCAGATTTAGAGCTGCACTAGTAAAACTAACATCAACTTAATTCAGAAATTTTACAAGAGAAATTTGAAAATCTGCCTATCAGCGCCTAAATATGTTCCAAACTAGCTTTATATTAAAATACCAACATGTTTATTATAGAAGGAAATATTTGCAACCAAGTATAAAGAAAGATAATAGCCTATAGGTGATATTCGCTTGACGATCAGTATGTGCGAGCGTTGCCAATAGACGACATCCAATGTGACGACTTTTGCTTCAATATTTATCTTTGAATTAAATGAGAATTATAATTTGTTATTGTCGTTTTTAGATCGTTAGAAGCGTAATTCTCAATTTTGAAAACATTTTTATTGATAATCATTGAAAAATCTGAAAATGTTTTGTGTGGACGACTTGATGGCTCGTGCTGCAGAGTTACTCCTCCGAGAAGCACTCTTATAGCCAATAGGTTAAAATACAAAATAGTTTTCAAAATTACTAATTTTCATTCGTAAGACTTTTCTCACACCGGTTGCAGAACTCTGGTGTAGTATGCTATCACAGTAGAAAGAGAGATCGCCATCCGCGGCCTCGTGGATCCTTATCGCCACAGTGCCGGAAACGAGTGGCATCCATGGAGACTTCAAGTTTTTCCGCTTTTCCTTTCATCTTCTATAATCAATTTCTTATCACAAAAGCGATTTTTCATTGATTCTACCTCAATTCCATACAGTTTTATTACTTTATCATATTTTCTTTAAAACATGTGTTTGTTGCTATGATTAGAAATAGATTGGGTATCAGATGACTACGGGTGATAAAGTAAGGGAAAATCATTGTTTTTCGATAAACTTCAGATTGCTTTCTCAATCTTCATATATGAGCTTCAGTTTCAGGTCACCAAGATATTGCTTTCTTGCAGAGCACTTTTTAATGAAGAAAGTATTATTGAGACATGTAATGAAAGGATGCCCAAGAAGTTAATTCAGCACACCACACAATCACGATGCGTGGAAGCATACATTAAAAAATAAATTTGAAACGCAGAATGTTAAAACTTTGATCCTTAGCTATATTTTTACTAAAAGTTGTTTATAATTTCATTTCAATTTTCCGATTTAAACACTGGTTAAAGGCGATGAAGTGCGATCATCACGCCGCTCATATGAGAAGCGCAATTGAAGATTAGTAAACAATACTCCACCGTCGAAAACCTACACATAGATCATGAATGATAAGCTGATGTTACGATATTTCATAAATAATTTATCTACTCTGGCAAATAGATCGATCTTTTGACCTGTGGATTTCCAATAGATGCTTTTTAAGAGCTCTTCAGCCCTTATAAATCTAAATACCTTAGGTACTGTGTCAATTATTAGGCATACTTTTTGATAAGTGTTTTATGTACAATTTGATTCAAATTCACCGTGTGTCGTTGAACTTAAAAGAACAAAGTGGAAAATATTCGTTGAAAAAACACATAATTGTAAGACGAAATAACCAAAATGTACCTAAACTACTCATTTTATTTTTCTTATTTACAGTATCCTTGTAGTAACTCAACATAGCATGTTTGTCCAAGAATAGGTCTATATATATTAAAAAAGTAAAATTATGAAGAAATGTGTGCTCACATTATAGTAAGACATTTATTTCTACATTAAACATTGTAAAAGAAAAGAAATTATTCTCCCCAGGCAATATAGGCATTCAAACATCGTTAAGTACTCTCGTGCATCAATATGAAAAATATCAGTTATTACTTTTGGAAGATCGTTGTTTGACATCAACCTTTATACTATAGCACAAGAATTTCGGATTCCTATTATATCACAGCCATTGTGACATATATATCCATGATTGCATTTCTTGACGGGAGCGTTTTATTCATAAAACTGTTACAGAATGCTGTCAATGTGCCATTTGCTGAACATTTGAGATTAAGACAAAAGCTTGTAAATTCCTTTTGATCTCCTCCGCGATAAGTTGGCGAAACAATTTAATGTGCTACGCGAAATAATAAAGCGTCGAATATATTACCTTGGAACGATTACCTTTGCCTTAGTATGGCTTTGGTATCCACGTCATAAAACAAATGCATAATGATATGAAATGAAATCTTAATTTAAATAATAATTTTCAAGAATTTAAAGCCTAACCTACTTACGGTATATGGCATATGTACAAATGTATTGCCACACATTTATAAATTTGGAATAATTGGATTCACAAATATTCCTTTTATTACCACATTCGACCAAAAATGGTAATGATATAATTATATGCATGCAACTTTTGCTGACTTTTTGTAATTAAAATAAGAGCCCTAATGCTAATGAACTTGAAACAAATCAAATATATTTAGGAAATAAAATTAGTTTATCCAATAAATAGAATAGAAATGAGCCGTATATTACAACATTTACAACATCAATATTGGCATTCGAAACTGTGGTAATAGATAAAGATTATGATATGAGCAAAATCATGAAAAAGTGCAAAACACCCAAGGGTAGACTCATTCTTAGAATCATCAAATCATACATATCACAACGAAGTGAAAGGTTGCTCTCACTGAGGAGATCGCCTGGTCTTCGCTCTTACGTAATCGCAATCTTGGATCAAAATTAGTATACGCGAATACATTACCCAAATCTATTGTATAAACGAGTATATAATTTTATTAATGATAATGAAATGATTGATGTGGCTAATGATTAAATGAAATCAACACATGGTCAGATGAAATATTTTGAAATTGATTTCGATTGTTGGAAGTTTATATAATATTGATATCAACTCTTGAATGAATTTCTTGAACAAAATCAGCAAAAGATCTCACCGTTATATCCCCATGATTAAAAAATTGGTATTAGTCTTAATTTTCTCTCTTAACGATTTCAATGTAGTTCAAATCATGATTAGATCTAGTTCATTACTATATTAGTCCATAAAATTAAGGTGAATAAAAATATGGTAGAGGAGTTTGTGTCATCCTTGCACTGATTCCGTGTCTCCAATTGTTCTAGAGCCGTGCACCAAATGAAGCTCTTTATCAGTATCTTCACAAGTCAATACTCAAACTTACTCTACAGTACTGATTCTTTCTTAGGTTCATTGTCTCTAATTTTTGTCGAGATTTAGTTTGCTCGTCAGCACTCTTACTTTTCTTGGTGTCTCCAATTTGGACCAATGCTCCAAACGTACCATGTTATCAGATTCTTCTTCAGTCTACCATTAAAGTTACTTTTTTCTTCTATTTTTAAATTCTAGATTTAATATATTAATAAAGGTAATGGAATTTAAAGTTCAAGTCTCTGATACAAATATCCCTTTAGTATGTAATGAGTATATCACTATTCCTATTGTATCAAAAGTAATGAATTTTTTCCACATACACCTGTTGGCCAGTAACGCGGAATGTTGCAAAACAACGAGTTAATTTCATATAACAATAAAGTTTAAAGATTCTTCTAGTCATTGCATGATATTACCTAATTATTTTCTAACGCAATTAAATGGAATTCGCATTAATCATATTAGACTACTCGAAACAAGTCGTAATGTGATTTGCCTAATATACGGGTATTAGATACATCACGAGTGATAAAATAATATAAATTACATAACGTAATGCTTCGAGATTAATTATATTCTGAGATAAAATTATTTAAATTAATGATTATTTTCAAATTACGAAGTTAATAGAGTTGCAACCTCTGTAAATGCATAAATACGTAATTGGTTGTAGTTCTTCGGCATAACAGTTCTTGGTTACAGAGAAAAATTGAATTTTATTTTGTATTTGTATGTTCTCTAAATATTTTATTATTTTTGGAAAAATGATTGCTATTAGTATTACAAGTAGAAAAGAGGATTAAATTAAATAAACGAGTACATAAGACAGTAATTCCAAGTTTAATCTGAATTAGTTACATTTCTAGTCTACATCTATTACAATTATCAATTACAAAATGAATAGAACTACTATCAATTCATCCAACATTTCCGCAATGTCACATGAGTCACTAATACGAAAGTAAATACGTTAGAAATTTATCGTTCATTGTGAATTAATTATTATGCGACGTATTTATGTAATTTTATTGGAAATAGATTGGAATATTATCACAATCTAATTGCGCAACGAGCTATGACATAATAATTAAAATTCTAATATAATAACACCAGTTGCATTACATGTCGAATATTTTTGACCAAATTTGTTATAATGTAGTAATGCAATGCTTTGTACATTTGGTGCATCAGAAATTTTATACTTTTTTAACCAGTAAAGTTCGACAACCGCCTTTGACAGCCTGATGTCAAACAGTAGTGACGTCAGTGTTCACTTGAAAATATAGATGGTAACATGTTTCCAAATGGAAATATCTTTTACACATTTCCTAAAAATGAGTGACTAGTAAATACATTCTCAAAATTGTTCTTCTAAGAGGTGTTCTTCCAGTAGGTTTCATGTTCGATACCCATTTAGGACATCCTGAGGTCAAATAGTGTTCAGTGACATCAGTGTTCACTTGAAAATATAGATGGTAAAATGTTTCTAAATGAAAATATCTCCATATTTCACACATTTTCTAAAAATGAGTAAGTAGTGAATACATCCTCTGAATTGTTGAATTCTTTCGAGTATTAGTGCCATAAGTGTTAGCTTATCTTTTGCTTTCCATTTAGCATTTTTATCCTCATATGGTGTTTTTATAACGAGGACCTAATAAATAGTCAAGATTCCAATTCGAACTTCCACTTTTGCTTATAACTTGAAAATACCAACCACAAATATAAATCGCATCAGAATCATCCAGATTCACAATAAAGTTTCTATTTGTGAATGGATATGATAGCAAGGTTCAATTTAATATAACTTCATTTAAACGTTTATGTTTAAACATAAAATATTTGCGGTTAAATTCATTTATACATGGATTTTATTGCCAGCTCAAATCATAGACCGAAGACGTATTGCTACAATTATTTTTATTGTTGCAATTTGCATGGATTGTAAATATGCAATAAAAATTGGAAAACGTTAATATTCCTACGAAGATGCATACTCATAGGTA